>NW_026943823.1:23773837-24073837 GCF_035594765.1 Anolis carolinensis
AATGACTCTCATCTGCAAGGCAAAGCTTTGCAGTGAAAGTTTTGACCAATGGTTGGATTTTCTCTGTAATCGATCTTATGAAACCCGCAAACCCCTTACACAAAGTCTCATGAAAACTGAATATATATATACACTAGCTTTGCCCGGCCACGTGTTGCTGTGGCTGATGGGAATCATTTGTTGGCCAGGTGGAATAGCAGTGAATAGCCTTGCAGCCTCAAAGCCTGGCCGTTTTCTGGAGTAGCTGGAGTCGCACCCTCTTGGATCCATTTCTAATTTGTTTCTGTTCATTTTCTTCACTGCCCAGGTTTCACAATCAGAAAATGGAAATATTATTGCATGGATGATCCCAGCTCAAATAATATATATTTACATTCAAATAGTGCCTAGTTCCTTCATATCTGAACTTCCAAGATCTGGGCCTATGATTTCTTGACTTCAGTCTCTATCTTGATTAATGATTGGGCCAAGTTATGGAAAGTCTGACTTTTCAATGTGTTCATCATCTACTTGAAAGTTCTGTAAATTATCTGCAGTAATTATTATGGTTTCTTATTGATCATTCATAATCTTGTTGGACACTTCCATGTGGAGCAACCATAACATTAGCTATATCTATATCTATAAAAGGGTAATGAAATTTTGGCCTAGGACAAAACAACAAAACTACACATCCCAGAAACACTAAACTTGGCAGCACAACCCCTCATCCATGCCTCTACGTTCATACAACAAAAAGAAAAGAAAAATAAAGTCCTAATTAGAGGGAGAGGAATAATTGTTTTTATCCAATTGCTGCCTGTTAGAAGGCTAAGCTCCACCCACTTGGTCTCCTAGCAACCCACTCAGCCCAGGGGACAGGCAGAGTTAGGCCTCACTTAGGCCTCTTCCACACTGCCTATAAAATACAAATTATCTGATTTTAACTGGATTATATGGCAGTTCAGACTCAAGGCCCTTCCACACAGCTATATAACCCATTTATAATCTTATATTATCTGCTTTGCACTGGATTATCTTGAGTCCACACTGCCATATAATCCACTTCAGTGTGCATTTTATACAGCTGTGTAGAAGGGGCCTCATATAATCCAGTTCTAAGCAGATAATATAAGATACTTTATTTCCCATACGACCATACTTTGCCACAGCAACGCGTGGCCGGGCACAGCTAGTTCTTAATATTCAAGGAGAATCCACTGGAAACAGAGTTTTTCAAGTAGACTTTGGCCTACTTTGTTGACAATGTCTTACAATTATAATGATTCCATTCTTGCTTCTTGGCCTAGAGGCCACCTCCTTAGCTCTGCATTGGTCACATTAAGCCAACATTTCAATTAACTGTGCAAAAGCAATGGCTATGGAGCATTGATTGTTGTTTTGTTATGCAGACTTCCAATTCAAGAGTACCTAGGGGCAGGGACGCAGAAGGAAGGGAGATCCCACACTGCATCAATAAACTAAATTAGGAAGATTCGTCTCCCTCACATTGGGAACATTTATGAGAATAGCTAGCTATACGCACAGATGTCTATAATACACAGCAAAAAAGGAAAAGTATGGTATGTAATATAATACAACGTAAGTTGTGTTCAAGTTATACACTTCTATTGTAATATAATCCTTTGTATATTACGAATCACTGAAAAATAAAAGCATTGGATAAGCAAAAATGTTGGATAATAAGGAGGGATTAAGGAAAAGCCTAAATAAAGAACAACACTATGAAAACAGGGGAAATCCAGACAGGAAACAATCAGGGCCAGCTAACACCTCCCAACCAAGGATGCCTCCAGGGAGGAAGCAGCCAGGCTTTGAATCTGCAAGGCCATTAAATACTAATCCTAACCGCAGGCGCGGTTGGTGGGGACGAGAGAGAGGGCCTTCTCTGTCGTGCCCCCCCCCCCCCCCCGCTTTGGAACCTGCTCCCTAGGGAGCAAATTAGGCTGGCCCCCACCCTCCTCTCCTTCCGGAAGAATCTGAAAACCTGGCTTTTCCGGAAAGCCTTTGATGAGTGACTTTTGTTGGTTTAAGATGCCTGCCTATGGAATAATAGACCCACTGATCTGCCCTTTTATTGTCACTATTGTCATTTATAGTACTTCATTGACTATGTCAATTGTGTAACTATCTCCTCCCGATTTGACACATTCACCTTTCGGCCCAGACTTGTGTTTGATAGACCTGTTTTAACATTTTATCTTGTAAGATTGTCCTTTCGATTGTTTTACCGATATTGTTGATTTATTGTTGTAAATTTGTGTTTTTGTTTTGATTTTATATTGTGATGTTGGGCAAGACCCCATGTGAGCCGCCCCGAGTCCCTTCGGGGAGATGGGGCGGGGTACAAGAATAAATTATTATTATTATTATCAACACAACGACGTTGTATGGCACAGCAAACAAGATAGATGTGCTGGATTTCGTTTCGCAAAACCACAAGTCGAACACTTCCCAAGTGTCTAGGACTGTGTGATGTATTTTCTGATGATGTGTGCAGATCCCAGTAGGGTGGCCTTTTGCAGTTGGCAGATGGTGATTTTGTCAATGTCTATTGTTTCCAAATGCCGGCTGAGATCTTTTGGCACAGCACCCAGTGTGCCCATCACCACCGGGACCACCTGCACTGGTTTCTGCCAGAGTCTTTGAAGTTCAATCTTGAGGTCCTGATAGCGGCTGAGTTTTTCCTGTTGTTTTTCATCTATTATTATTATTATTATTATTATTATTATTATTATTATTATTATTATTATTATTATTATTATTATTTCATTATTATTATTATTATTATTATTATTATTATTATTATTATTATTATTAATCAAGCTGGCCAATCGCTTCCTAGAGAGATCAGGCAGGCCCCCACCCTCCTCTCCTTCCGTAGGAGCTTAAAAACCTGGCTCTTTCAAAAGGCCTTTGATACTTAATCTGGTGTCGGACTGATCGATCTGCCCATTTTAGAATAGCCCCATTCTCGAGGTGTTGCCAATGCTATATTGCACTTTGTCCATTTCTACTGCGAAATTACCTTCCCCATTTCGGCCCATTTCGGCACATGTTGCACTTTGCCTGGGTTCTATGAATTAGTCTCCAGTGTTAATATTGTATGTTTTATGTTGATTTTAACGATTGTTTTTACTGTAATTGATGTTTTTATTGGATAACTGTTTTATTGCTGTGTTTTGATATTTGATTGTTTTATCGGGCAAGGCCCCATGTAAGCCGCCCCGAGTCCCTTCGGGGAGATGGGGCGGGGTATAAAAATAAAGTTATTATTATTATTATTATTATTATTGACACAACGATGTTGTATGACACAGCAAACAAGATAGACATGCTGGATTTCGTTTCACAAAACCACAAGTCGAACACTTCCCAAGTGTCTAGCACTGTGTGATGTATTATTATTATTATTATTATTATTATTATTATTATTATTATTATTATTATTATTATTATGACACAGCAAACAAGACAGATATGCTGGATTTCATATCCCAAAATCACAAGTCGAACACTTCCCAAGTGTCTAGGACTGTGTGATGTATTTTCGGATGATGCGTGCAGATCCCAGCAGGGTGGCCTTTTGCAGTTGGCAGATCGTAATTTTGTCAATGTCTATTGTTTCCAAATGCCGGCTGAGATCTTTTGGCACGGCACCCAGTGTGCCCATCACCACCGGGACCACCTGCACTGGTTTCTGCCAGAGTCTTTGCAGTTCAATCTTGAGGTCCTGATAGCGGCTGAGTTTTTCCTGTTGTTTTTCGTCAATGCGACTGTCACCTGGGATGGCAACATCCATGATCCAAACCTTGTTCTTTTCCACAACTGTGATGTCTGGTGTGTTGTGTTCCAGAACTTTGTCAGTCTGGATTCGGAAGTCCCACAGTATCTTTGCGTGTTCATTATTATTATTATTATTATTATTATTATTATTATTATTATTATTATTAATTGCAACATACACACTAGACTCAAACAGACAAGAGCTCTTTCTCCCACCCTGGACTTTCCACAGATATATAAACCCCACTTACCTAGCTTCCAACAGAACTCAGAACCTCTGAGGATGCCTGCCATAGATGTGGGTGAAACGTCAGGAGAGAATGCTTCTGGAACATGGCCAGGCAGCCCAGAGACCTGGCTTTGAGGAAGGGGTTCCCTCCGTTTGCTTGGGACACTTACCTTGCATTATATTATATACCATACTTTTCCTAACATTTATGAGGAGCCATTTTGGATAATCATGACAATTATATGTGTTGTCTTGAAATGATGCTCAGCTCATAAAGCTCACAGAGAAGGACCAGGAAACGTAAAAGCAAGGGGAGGGAAACATTTCCAGTTACCTCTTCACAATAACAGCAGGAATGACTTTTACAGGCAGATTGCTGTCTAATAAAAGTGCCATTTTAATCGGCTGATAACCTTGCAAGCAATTATAATAAGTTTACAAACAATTACACCTTACAAATGGAATCTAGAGGAAGCCATAAAATCCTCCAGTAAGGCAGACGACGGTTTCCAGAGCAGTTTTGTAAATGAATCGCCACTAATTGATGCCCACACAAATGCAAATGATTGAAACAAGCACTCCCCCGTGCTCAAAGCAGACCACCTGTTATTCCGTGATGTGAAACAAGAACACAGTCGATGGAAAACCTTTAATTCTTCCTAATGAACCGAAAGGCATGGCGTAGATAGGAGGTGAGTCCTGGTGACAAAGGTCTAGGAGTAAGAAAACGCAAGAAATGTCTACAGAATACTTGCAGGATACAAAATACACCCCTCCCAATTAAAGCTGCGAAATGGGAATACATGTTGCAGACCAGGAACATTCCTAACATCACTATGGACACATCTAACTTGAAATAAACCTACAAATAAAGAACCACCATTGTATAGCTGACTTAAGATCGATCTTATGAGCATTTCTTTCTTTGAAGACCTCATTTCCACTGGTGACAAAAAATATACTGTATATACTCGAGTATAAGCCTAGTTTTTCAGCCCTTTTTTAAGACTGAAAAAGCCCCCCTCGGCTTATACTTGAGTGAGGGTCCTGATTGGCTTATATTTGGGTCAGCTTATACTCGAGAATATATGGTACATTTATTATTTTTCTCTATTATTATTGGTATTATTACATTTGTTATTTTTCTCTATTATTGTTGCTACGATTACATTTATTTTACTCTATTTTTATTATTATTAATAATACATTTATTATTTCACTCTGATCTTATTATTATTATTATTATTATTATTGCATTTATTATATTCTCTATTTATTATTACTTGTATTATTTTCCTGTATTTATTATTATTATTATTACATGTATTATTTTACTATATTATTATTATTAATAATAATAATAATAATAATAATACATTTATTATTTCACTCTGATCTTATTATTATTGCATTTATTATTTTACTCTATTTATTATTACTTGTATTATTTTCCTGTATTTATTATTATTATTATTATTATTATTATTATTATTACATGTATTATTTCACTCTGATCTTATTATTATTGCATTTAGTATTTTACTCTATTTATTATTACTTGTATTATTTTCCTGTATTTATTATTATTATTATTATTATTATTATTATTACATGTATTGTTTCACTCTGATCTTATTATTATTATTATTATTATTATTGCATTTATTATTTTACTCTATTTATTATTACTTGTATTATTTTCCTGTATTTATTATTATTATTACATGTATTATTTTACTCTATTATTATTATTATTATTATTATTATTAATACATTTATTATTTCACTCCAATCTTATTATTATTATTGCATTTATCATTTTATTCTATTTATTATTACTTGTATTATTTTCCTATATTTATTATTATTATTACATGTATTATTTTACTCTATTATTATTAAATGGATACATAAGGGCATTTACATGGAAGAAGATGAGAATAATGATTTGATCAGAGTTGGACAGTCTTATCTTAAATTTGAGCTTGATGTAAATACTCAAAAACATTTAACCTACTGATGCCTCAATTAATGTAATTTTATTGGTATCTATTTTTATTTCTGATATTTACCACTCTCGGCTTATAATGGAGTCAATGTTTTCCTAGTTTTTTTGTGGTAAAATTAGGTGCCTCGGCTTATATTCAGGTCGGCTTATATTCTGTAATTAGGACAGAGAAGAAGCAAAGACCTTGAGATATTTCCAAAAGTCCTTTCCAGTCTGGCTTCCGTGCGGGGCATGGGACAGAGACTGTATTGGTTTCCATCACAGATCATCTCCGATACCAGCTTGACCGGGGCGGGTCGGTGTTGCTTGTGTTATTGGATCTCACAGCAGCATTTGACACAGTCGATCACAATCTTCTGACCCACCGCCTTGCCGTTGCTGGAGTTAGGGGCACAGCTTTAAATTGGCTGGCCTCCTTTCTTCACAACCGTGGACAGCGAGTGGAGAGGGGAGGCCTGGTCTCTGAGAGGTCCCCTCTACATTGTGGGGTTCCTCAGGGGGCCATTCTCTCCCCTCTGTTGTTTAACATCTATATGCAACCACTTGCTCAGCTGGTCCGAGATTTCGGGCTCGAGTGTTATCAATATGCTGACGACACTCAGCTTGTGTTAAAGATGGAAGGCCAACCGGAGTCTGTACCCGACAGTTTTCACCAGTGCCTCGAGGCCATTATTGGATGGTTGCGTTCCAGTAGTTTGAGGGTGAATCCAGCAAAGACGGAGTTCCTATGGCTGGGCCGACCGGGCAGTGGGGATCTCCAGTTGCCAACCCTGGATGGTGAAGTGCTACGCCTGTCTTCACTAGTAAAGAGTCTGGGAGTCCTCTTGGACCCTTCACTGACGATGCAGGCCCAGGTCTCCGCCGTTACCAAAACTGCCTTTTTTCATCTTCGGCAGGCTAGACGGCTAGCCCCCTATCTATCTAGGGACAACCTGGCTACGGTGATCCAGGCTACAGTCATCTCGAGACTGGATTACTGTAATGCCCTTTACATTGGCCTTCCTGTGTCGGTGATCCGGAAGCTCAAATTGGTGCAAAATGCAGCTGCCCGGCTCCTTGCGGGAGTCCCCATAAGATGCCACATAACACCAATCTTACAGCAGCTGCACTGGTTACCAATTGAGCACCGGATCACTTTCAAAGTGATGGAGCTTACCTTCAAGGCCTTACATGGTCCAGGGCCGATGTACCTGAGGGACCGCCTCACCCCCTACAAACCCCAGAGATCCCTCCGTTCTGAGGACCAAGACCTGCTGGAAGTCCCCAGTTTTAAGACCTTGCGTCTAACTGCAACTAGACGCAGAGCCTTTTCAGTAGTGGCGCCATCTCTGTGGAACACCTTGCCACTTGAAGTCCGTGCCTTGCGGGACTTGTTGGCCTTCCGCAGGGCATGTAAGACACACCTGTTTCGGCAGGCTTTTGAGTTCTGTTGCTGATGTTTTAAAAGGTGCTTTTAGGATGTTTTAAAGATTTTTTTAAAATGATGTTTTTAAAATGTTTTTTAAATTGTTGATTTTAGCCGGTTCTTGTAAGCCGCTCCGAGCCCTAGGGGAGTGGCGGCATATAAGTTTGAAAAATAAATAAATAAATAAATAAATAAAAGTTCAAGCTAACTTCTTCAGTGTTCCTTATGACTCTGTTCTTGTGTTCAGCCCTAACAACTGCCTCTTTTTCATAGATAAAAGAATGAGCCACAAGGCACTGCCTGTTTATTACTCCGGTCCCAATCTGTCATCATCAGCTGTCCGTTCTCTCTCTCTTACAGTTGAAGCACATGTTTGGGTTTTTCTTTTTCTTTCTGGTGATCTAAGGATGAACCCTGTCACTCCTAGGACTCACTAGAAGCAATGCCATGAATGACAGCTTTCTCTTAGGTGACAAGACCTTCTGCTGTCTAAGAAAAGAAAGGGGGGAAACATCCTACCGGACAGACTTGTCAACAGCTGTAAACTATCAACATTCTTCTTGTGCAAAAGGTTTCGGAAAAGAACAAAAGAGAGAAAACACACAGCCATATGCTCCCGTGCATGACTTGGGTGGAAATGTTTCCGTCTGCAAAGAGGAACAGTCGCAAACAAAATTCCCCTCCAGCGATGAGCATTCTCCTGATCATGGGCCAAGTTTGGTTCCTCATCAAGGTTGCAGAACCCTCCGGAGAAATATCCCCAGACTTCACCACACATCCTTCCATTTGCTAAGCAGGATGCAAGCTGGAGCCGGCACATTTACTATGAAATACTGACCAGCATCCGGTCACTGATACTGCAACTTATAAGTGTTGTTGCTCTGATACTGTACGCAGTAAACTTGTGCGATTCGGCTGGAGGGAGATCTGTTTTTGGTATCCAAATATTTTTTTAAATAATTTTTATTAACGTTTTTCAGATTACTTGTATAGTGAAAGAGTGGGAACATTGTTTATAGGAAAGTTTAGAAATGCAAATAGAGGAGAAGAAAGAAAGAAATCCTATTGGAAAAATAAGAATAAAAAAGGGGGGAAAAAGAAAAAAAGAAAGTTAATGAGCTTCCGCTAAACACTTGTTCCTGTTCATATTTCTTTAGTCTACTTGTTTTTTGTTCTCTCCCATTTGTTTAAAAAGTCTTTAATTTCATATCTTCTTTCAAAAATTGTTCTTTGTTTTATATATTCTTCAAATGCTGACCAGTCAATCTTTTTTACCCCCTTGCCATTTTTTTTCAGTAGAAATGTTAATTGATCCATATCTTTTATTTAACCAGTCCTCCCTATCAGGGGTCTTCTCCATCTTCCACATCTTTGTATAAACCATTCTCGCCGCCGTTGTTAAAAAGATGAGCATTTTTTCTTTGTTAATGTCCTGAAAAATTTCTTTGTCCAAGATACCCAAAAGATCAATCTCTGGTTTAATAGGATAGTTCATTCTTAATATTTTCTGACTTTCACTATGTACCATGTTCCAGAATTCTTTTGCTTTTTCCCATGTCCACCAACAGTTTTGCATTTCCAACATTTGTCATTGGATTGTTTGTTTTGCCCGAAAATACAAGGCGGCTGAGCCCTTACCGTTACAGCCAGCCGAACAAGCAGAACAAGCCGGATTGGCTGAAGAAGGGAAACATCCAAACCGAATCAATGCAAAAGCCTAGTACACAATCTTCGATAAAAGTCTTCTTTTTACATTTTAAAATTTGAGCTCACTAAATATGTTAACATCTTGTTTTAATCTTTTTGATATTCATTCTAAAATAAAATATTTCATATCCCATTTTATAAAATACTAGCTTTGCCCGGCCACGCGTTGCTGTGGCTTATGGGAATCCTTTGTTGGGGAGGTGCAATAGCAGTGAATAGCCTTGCAGTCTCAAAGCCTGGCCGTTTTCTGGAGTAGCTGGAGCTGTTTGTTGTATGAACGTAGAGGCATGGATGAGGGGTTGTTCTGCCAAGTTTAGTGTTTCTGGGATGTGTAGTTTTGTTGTTTTGTCCTAGGCCGAAATTTCATTACCCTTTTATATATATAGATTTTCCCAAAACAGGAGGCTTCCTTGGGGTTTTCTCCCCACTTTTTCCATTCCAGCCACACTTGGCAGACCTTCCGTTTCAACATTAGGAGGTGATCAAAAGGGACCAGTAAACTTGGGCATGATTTGAGGGGAACTGGCATTGATAAAATCCGTACTTTTCCAGAGGGACAACTGGACCAGGCACATGGCAAGGGTTAGCAAGCGTTGTGGCTGATCTTGGCAGGAAGTCCATAATGAGACTAAAGTAGGCTTTATTGATTGCTTAACAAAGTAACTTGGTTTTAAGGTAATGGGAAAAGATGGATTGCCTCTCTGGGCAAAAAGCTTTGAAGTTCTAAACAGACTGGAATGCTTTTCAATTCCTTAACCAGCAAGGTTGGCACCAGTTGCAGTCTCGCAGCAGCAGCTGAGAAGGGAAGCCTTGGCCATGCAAAGATCTGTTAGATGCTCTGCACCAAGATGCATAAACACCCGAAAAACACTGATACATTTCCAGAGGAAGTTCACCAGTGGAGGACATAGAGATTCCTAGAGACGTTTTCCCTCTGGTCAAAAGTAGTATTTTCCATTTACTGTTTTTCACTTTTGAGAGGGTCTTGTATCCCTAACCCCAGTGAATGTAGAGGGCTGACTGTACATAAATACATAAAGCTTAAGCGAAGGTAAAGGGCTGGACTTTAGCACAACAGGTTAAACTACCAACTGCAGTAAATCTTGTCAGTCAGGAGGTTGACAGGTCAAAGCCCAGGTCAGGGTGAGCTCCTGACATTTAGCCCAGCTTCTGCCTACGTAATGGTTCGAAGCCCAGGTCAAGGTGAGCTCCTGACATTTAGCCCAGCTTCTGCCTACTTAATGGTTTGAAGCCCAGGTCAGGGTGAGCTCCTGACATTTAGCCCAGCTTCTGCCTACCTAACAGTTCGAAGCCCAGGTCAGGGTGAGCTCCTGACATTTAGCCCAGCTTCTGCCTACGTAACGGTTCGAAGCCCAGGTCAAGGTGAGCTCCTGACATTTAGCCCAGCTTCTGCCTACCTAACAGTTCGAAGCCCAGGTCAAGGTGAGCTCCTGACATTTAGCCCAGCTTCTGCCTACGTAATGGTTCGAAGCCCAGGTCAGGGTGAGCTCCTGACATTTAGCCCAGCTTCTGCTACCTAGCGGTTGGAAAGCCAAGGTCAGGGTGAGCTCCTGACATTTAGCCCAGCTTCTGCCTACGTAATGGTTCGAAGCCCAGGTCAAGGTGAGCTCCTGACATTTAGCCCAGCTTCTGCCTACTTAATGGTTTGAAGCCCAGGTCAGGGTGAGCTCCTGACATTTAGCCCAGCTTCTGCCTACCTAACAGTTCGAAGCCCAGGTCAAGGTGAGCTCCTGACATTTAGCCCAGCTTCTGCCTACGTAATGGTTCGAAGCCCAGGTCAGGGTGAGCTCCTGACATTTAGCCCAGCTTCTGCCTACGTAATGGTTCGAAGCCCAGGTCAAGGTGAGCTCCTGACATTTAGCCCAGCTTCTGCCTACCTAACAGTTCGAAGCCCAGGTCAAGGTGAGCTCCTGACATTTAGCCCAGCTTCTGCCTACCTAACAGTTCGAAGCCCAGGTCAGGGTGAGCTCCTGACATTTAGCCCAGCTTCTGCCTACGTAATGGTTCGAAGCCCAGGTCAAGGTGAGCTCCTGACATTTAGCCCAGCTTCTGCCTACCTAACAGTTCGAAGCCCAGGTCAAGGTGAGCTCCTGACATTTAGCCCAGCTTCTGCCTACGTAATGGTTCGAAGCCCAGGTCAGGGTGAGCTCCTGACATTTAGCCCAGCTTCTGCTACCTAGCGGTTGGAAAGCCAAGGTCAGGGTGAGCTCCTGACATTTAGCCCAGCTTCTGCCTACGTAATGGTTCGAAGCCCAGGTCAGGATGAGCTCCTGACATTTAGCCCAGCTTCTGCCTACCTAGCAGTTGGAAAACGAAATGTGAATAGATAAATAGGGACTACTTAAAAGAGGGGAAGTATTTTAAAGGCACCTGGAAAATGCTGGCAATTCGATCAAAAAGAGGAAGCTTACGAGCAAAAATGTTCTTCGGCAGAGAGATGGAGCAACAGTACCCCCCATGGCTGGAACTGAACACAAGCCTCCAGGATGTCGAAGATGGGAAAACCTATGTATCTCTCTATGTACAATTTTCTGTCTTGTCAAATGTATAAGCGGCATTGAATGTTTCCCGCATATGTATGTTCTGTGATCCGCCCTGAGTACCCTTCGGGGTGAGAAGAGAGAAATATAAATACTGTAAATAAATAAATAAGGTTGCTTGTAGCTAAAACAAGATTTGCTTGTTTGGATCTACCAGACATGGAACTTGAAGTTGGAATTGTCCAGCTTTTCATTCCCTTCTTGCTGACTTCGTCATTCCAGCTCAACGTTCCTCCTCTTCCTCCATCCTCCTCCTCCATCAGAACCTCCAAACAAAACCATTCCCTAGAAAAGAAGATGGGACAAGGATTGGAAAAGAAAGGACTTTTGACTTTCAAGCACTATTTGTGACTTTCAAGCAAGATCTAACTGGTTGCCGTCAGGAACGAGGTGTTGGATTGGATGGACCTTTGGTTCATGGGTGCTGTTCTTCTCTCCTCTCTGTTGTTCTCTGCTGTCTTCCAATCTCCTGCCGGAACACTGCTTTTCCACACAGTTAACATTTGTTCTACAGAAAGCACACAACACTAAATGGGAAAGCACTTCTGATTTTCAGCTACCCATCTCCAAGGTGACATTTGTTTCATTTCCAATATGAACAAAAATAGTTCTTTGGATAGGAAGAAAGCTGGGAGGGCATAGGAAGGCAGCTGCAAAAGTGTCGTTACTTGCTGCTTTTCAATTTTTTTATTATTGCAGTTCGGAGATGACACTTTGTGGGTGGGTGGGGAGAACTACTCTAAAGACTTTGGCCTCGTACCGAAAACCACAAAGAACAATACGTTCCTGAGTGACGTGTTTTTGCCATACTATACAATACAGGTAGCAAGAAACGTCAACTCGATGGCGTGTGTGTCTATTGTGAGGCATGGACACTATATGCTTCACAACTAGGAGAGCAGAGATTTCAGACTGGGTTTTGTAGCTTTCTGCATGTTTTGAAGGATTGGCATATTATATTTGTCAGAGTAATTGCCGCGCAGCAGTAGTTGGATGGAATCAGTGGAACGCAGAACGAATAGACATCCAGAGACTTTGGTAAAACTATATACAAAGTTTTACTGTAAGCAGTAATGGTCAAGACAAACAGACTTGCAGACAAACACAGGACTCTCACTCTAGGCAGACAGAACTCAACTCAACTCAGAACAGAACAGAACTGATGTAATCAGTAATGCATACACACTTGTGTCTGGACACTCCCCAGTTCCAGCCACACATCAAGGTCATCACAACTTCTCAGTAATTAACTCTTTCCAGACTATGTTACACTCTGGATGATGCAATCAGTATGCAATACAGGGAAGACACAAATTGCATTTAAACACTACCGTACACAAATCCCACATTAACAATATTATGATGTATAATCATACCATATAATATGGGAACACATGAGAGAGGGTGGATTCAGGGAATGTTGATGGCTGTTGAAAAGCAGACAGATCAGGGGAATGTGGAAAGCTCTGAGTTTAGTGATAAGGGTGACCTTTTCCCAGAGTCTGAAGATTCTCAATGTCAACAAAGTCCAGATGTCAGAGAGGCAGAAGAATTCTCATTAGACAGAAGTTCAGATCAGGCCTCAGACGCTCCGTGAGAATTGCAGGCAAGCGCAGGGGAGCCAGATCTCAGAGGAATGTGTTTCTAGCTTGCAAGCATGCTTAAAAAGGGATGTAACTGGGGAAAGATTTTAGAATATATATATATATATATATATATATATATATATATATATATATATATATATTGTTGCCCAAAGTCCATTTTCCATTAAGCAATTATACCTCCAAGATGGCACTGCACAGAAAAGCGAGCATACCTCACAACTTCTGAGGATGCCTGCCATAGATGTAGGCGAAACGTCAGGAGAGAATACTTCGGGAACATGGCCAAACAGCCTGGAAAACATACGACAACCCTGTGATCCCAGCCATGAAAGCCTTCGCCAACACACACACACACACACACACACACACACACACATATATATATATATACACTGTTTGCTACGCAGAAAATTCCATTGATTGTGGGAAATAATGCACGTTTTTGTGTAAAATAAATTCCAAATTGTGAATATTTTAATCCATCGAAGATTTTTCCCACCAGGTGTTCTCAGCAAACACAAATATGTTTTTCCACCATTTTTAAAGCATTGTTAAACTGTTTCCATCCCTAGCAAATCAACTTACCCTTCTAAAAACTGCCAACCTCGGCACATTCTCAATACAGTATTTCCAAACTGTCCAGTGTGACCCAAACTGTCACACCTTGGCTCAGAACGACAACACAGCCTCAGCTTAATCACGCCGTAAATCATGGCCAGGCTCAGTCATTATGCTTCCGTTGTAATTGTGGTCCGCAGTTCCTTACAGTTGCAGATAATGAGGAGTGATTGTCGGTTTATGTTAACAAAGTGTTGGCAGTCATTAATAAGGTCTGTGATTGCACCTCTTGACAAGTTGGCTTAATCAATGTGAGAAGCTTGGCAACCTCCTGGGAGAGGGCCATTTCCTTTGTGTTGATGTGAGTCCATGTACCTTCTAGTCACCTACTGGTGCTTGGAGTTGTATGGAGACCTCATGAATATCTTAGGAATTCCTTAGACAGGGGATCTTCAGAAGGCATTTTTCCAGTTCCTTCTGAAAAAGAACTTAAACGCTTGACATTCATGGGCATTATCCCTTTTAAGGTTTTTTTCTTTTTGCCAGAGTTGACCTTGCTTAGCTTTAAGCTTAGATAAAATTGGTTGCTATTTCTTGCCAATAACTGAAAGGATCACATCAAAAGCAGTAAGAGATACAAGAAACAATCTTGTGTTTGCTTATACAGTAGAGTCTCGCTTATCTCTCGCTCACTCTCACTCACTCACTAGGCCAGGTCCTGGTGCTGCCGCCATCGCTGCCGGGACCCGGCCTGGTGAGTGAGTGAGTGAGTGAGTGATCAGGAGAGGGAGGGAGAGAGGACCTGTGCCACTATCCTTCGCTCGCCACCCTCCCTCCCTTGTTCACTCACTAGACCGGGTCCCAGTAGCCTCGGCGGCAGCATCAGGACTCACCCAGATGAGTATGTGAGTGACTGAGTGAGTGAACAAGTGAGGGAGAGAGGTCCTTTACCATCCTCCTTCGCTCTCCCTCCCTCCCTCGCTCACTCACTCACTCACCAGGCCAGGTTCTGGTGTTGCTGGTGTCACTGCTGGGACCTGGCCTGGTAACTGAGTGAACGAGTGAAAGAGTGAGTGAGGGAGGGAGAAAGGACCTTTGCCACCCTCTTTCACTCGCCCACCCTTCCTCACTCACTCACTCACCAGGCCGGATCCTAGTGTTGCTGCTGTCACTGCTGGGACCCAGCCTGGTAAGTGAGTGAGTGAGTGAGCGAGGAAGGGAGGGCCTTTGCTTCCCTCCTTTGTTCACCCACCCTCCCTCCCTCGCTCACTCACCAGGCCGGGTCCTAGCAGCCATGGTGGCAGCACCAGGACCTGGCCTGGTGAGTGAGTGAGTGAGTGAGTGAACAAGGGAGGGAGGGCCTTTGCTTGCCTGCCCTCCCTCCCTCACTCACTCACTGGGCCGGGTCTGGCAGCAACAGCGGCAGTACCAGGACCTGGCCTGGTGAGTGAGTGAGTGAGTCTGCCCTCCTTCGCTCACGTGCCTGCCCTCCCTCGCTCACTCAATCACTCACTCACCAGGCCGGGTCCTGGCAACTACAGCGGCAGTGGTGGCAGAACCAGGACTCGGCCTGGTGAGTGAGTGAGCGAGCGAGGGCAGCCCTGGGCACCGGATAGTACGGTGTGTCGGATGAGCGGAAGTCAGATAAGCGGGACTCTACTGTATATTTTTTCTGTCTTTCTTTGCATTCCACAGTATCACTACATGATGTTTAAGGAAACCTGCTTTGTTATCATTGTATTTTCTCTTTTTTTTCTCTTTCTTTCTCTCTTTCTCTCCCTTTAAGCACTTATTCCAATTAAGTGTGAAATATAAGCTATGCCACTGTGCCTCACATTGTAGTTGTCTTCAGTTTGCCATTTGAACTTTGCAAATGGGCATTGCCGACCACGCTTAGCTTCACAAACTGGTGCTTGGAGACGTCATTGCAAAGCAGTGGGCATGCTATTTCAGTCTGGAGTTGTGTGTCACCAGCTCTTTGCACAGCTTTCAAATTTACTCCTGCTATAAAACTCACCATTGCAATTTCTCTCTTTTGCTAGCAGTAACATAAGTCTTCCGGGTTCTGGCCACTGAGTTTGATTTTGAATGGAAAATAGTTGTGTCACCTTTCTTATGAGAAGTCATTTTGATTTCCATCGGAGACAGCTTTGTTGGAAATAAGTTTCCATCCCAATGGTTTGAAACAGAGGATAAACTGCAACTCTTCTCCACTCAAATGCCATTTTTTCCCAATATAATATCAAAATGCAATAGTTAACCAAGTATAAGAGAGGCAGTAGATAAAGACAAAAGAGGATCCGTGCTGGCCTACCGTTCCTATAGATATATTTTAGTTATACATTTTTATTTGTTTGTTTGTTTGTTTGTTTGTTTACAGTATTTATATTCCTCCCTTCTTTCTCACCCCGAAGGGGACTCAGGGCGGATCACATTGCACACATATAAGGCAAACATTCAATGCCATATAAACATAGAACAGAGACAGAGACAGACGCAGAGGCAATTTAAACCTTCTCCAGCTTCCAGCTTCCTGAGGCTATGCTTGATTCCGGCCAGAGGGGGAGCAGCTGCTTCATCATCCACTGCGACGGGAACTTCCTCATTCCAACGGCAGCTGGATGATGTTTATGGTGTCGTAAATTAGCCTCCCCACATATAAGTGGTACCTGAATTTCCTATTTGATAGATGCAACTATCTTTCAGGTTGCATAGGTCAACAACGAGCAGGGGCTATATTTTATTTTTAATTGTCGGGTGCTCACCTCAACACGGGCTGGCCTCGAACTCATGACCTTTTGGTCAGAGTGATTTATTGCAGCTGGCTGCTAACCAGCCTGTGCCACAGCCCGGTCGTTCATTTATTTATTCTCTTTTTTTCGTGTCAAGAGTGACATGAGAAACTGCAAGTCACTTCTGGTGTGAGAGAATTGGCTGTCTGCAAAGATGTTACCCAGGGAATGCTCAGAATTTTTTGATGTTTTTACTATCCTTGTGGAAGGTTTCTCTCATGTCCCTACATGGAGCTGGAGCTAATAGAGGGAGCTCATCCATGTTCTCCTTGGGTTGGATTCGAACTGGCAACCTTCAGGTCAGCAACTTTCAAATCAGCAGTCCTGCCGGCACAAGGGTTTAACCCACTGCACCACCGCGGGCTTCATTGAATGTATTGAATTCACATATTACTATTCTCCCAATATGGTTGTAGATACCAATTCGGAAATAAATAGTATAAAATAATATTGGAGCCATGGTGGTTGTGTCTAATTGCATTAATTCTACAGTGTGCAGCCAAGGACGGAAATGATATGCTGGGAATTGCACATCTTTCCAGATGTTATTGAACTACAACTCCCAATGTTCCTATTCAATACATCAATGGGAAGAAATGCTGAATAAAATTTATTTATTTATTTATTTCCAATATTTTTATCCCGCCCTTCTCACCCGAAGGGACTCAGGGTGGCGTACAATTGGCAACAATTCAATGCCGACACATCATTAAAAACAACAACATATAAAAATGTATTACAACCAATTAAATACAGTATAAAATATAAAACATAAAACATATGCTTAAAATCCTTTCGTCCAATATCCTCCTACTTTATCCATATAATATAGTCTAAAAATATATAAAAGATGAAATATTTGGATGTTTTGGACTACAGCTCCCAACAGCCTTTGCCAGCATAGTTAACGGTGAGGAAGGCTGCATATTTAAGTCCAGTAACATAGAGAAGACTGGACCAATCCCATGCTGATTGTAAAGCAAATAAAGATATAATTTTAAGGCCATGCATAGAGCAGATCAGTGAGTCCTTCAAAAGTTGTTTTTTTTTTTTTTTGGAGGGAGGGAGAACACTTATCATTTTCAAAAGAGACAGTAAAGGGGGGATGTCACCATTTCGGTACTTGTGCACAAAGAAATGGCTCAAGGTTTTAAATGACATTTGGCAAGCCGTTTGCCTCACTGTGTTCCTCTTTCTTTTGTTCTCTTCAAGGTAATAAATAAATCAAGCAGATGAGATCGTTAACCTTGAAAATTGGCTGCCACATGCAGAGAGCTACTGCTGTTCCAAAATATTGTTTAATAATATACAGCTCTGGAAAAGAAGAGTTACATTTCTCCAAAGGTAGGAGGCAAAAGGAGGCCGGCGGATTTGGCTCAGGTGGAAGCCGGGATGCCTTCTCCAGGAGAGATTCCCACAAAAGACTCTCAGTCATTCGGTAGCGGAAATGCGTAAATGACCTTTTCAAGTAGCAACACTGAGTGACAGGGTAGGGCTGGAATTAGGATTTGAGAGATCTGAGTTCTAGTCTCTATTGAACTGTAAAACACCATGGATGATCTAGATCAGTGGTTCCCAAACTTATTTGGCCTACCGCCCTCTTTCCAGAAAAAATATTACTCAGCGCATCCTTCTCTGTGGTGGCTCCTCGATTGTGGAATTCCCTCCCTAGTGTCCTTGTCCTGTTTTGTCTTTCAAGAACAGCCTTAGAACACTGTGGTAAGTAAATGAAAACTGCTGTTGCACCCCAAGGCAGCGTGAACACTGGAAACTAGACAGAGACCAATAAACAGATAATATCTTTATTAAAGCAAATATAAATTCAGGAATACATAAGCAGAAAGGATGAGTGGGAAATAGTCCTTTGTGATGAGGTATGAATAAGTCCAAAAAGATGAAGGAAAATGTCCAATATTATAGTTCAAAGTCCAAAACCGAAACACGCTCAAACTGTTGGGAACAACAAGGAAGCAAGGCTGAATAACAAAGTCTCCAGTCACTAGGAGATCGTGGATAACAAAGCAGGAACAAGACGAAGTGAGGATCAAACTTGATTCAGGAACAAGGCAAGGAAGTGAATTTACTCCGGTTTAAATCAGGAGTCGCGGCTCATCTTAGCCGCCAGAAACAGGAGGCTTGGCTTCGTGAAATCAGGGAACTGGAGTCGGTGAAGTGTTCTCAAGAAAGCGCTTCGTTGACACTGCAAATTGTCTGTAGTGCAAGGCACTTTTATGGAACGAAGATCAGATCCCAACGAAGGGAGAACAAACTCCCCAAAGGTTCCCAAGGGAATCTTCTTATCCACAATCCCCTCGAGATGCCAAGCGGTTACTCCTTCTAATCAATTGTTTTTCTGATCTCTGGCAATGCAAAAACTCCTTTCGATTGAAGGGCACGTTCTCTGGGGAACTCTGGGCATCTGGTTCAGCCACGGGAGTAACATCTCCAGTATCTCTCCCAATTAAGGAAGCATCTGAACTATCAACAGTCGGCAGCTGTAACTGAAAGGAGCTGGGAGAACTGGGCAAAAAGTCAGAATCAGCTTCATCCTGGTCAAAGTTCATTCCAGGATCAGGTTCAGAAGCCAAAGGTGGCTGGGATATGACAACTGCTTTACTTCAGCAAAACATAAAGTACAGCACACTCAGTGGAATAATGCAAAAGGAAGCAAGGTAGTCTTAGGGCAAATGCAGATCTTAGTCTCTGATACAGTCCCAAATCTAATATCAGTCTTACTTCAGACAAAGAAACAGCAATAAATCCTTAGGAGAAGTTTCCCAGATACAGACTTGAAGCAGGCACAAGGGGAGTGAAGAGTCAGTTTGTTGCCAGCAAGAGCTGGCTGCACCTGCTTCTGCTTTATAGCCCTGAGTCCCCTCACAGCTTCTAGGGCAGTTCCTAATTACTCAGCTGTATTTCTGGCAGCTATTCTAGCTGAATGACGTCTCTGCTCTGTTTCCTTTCGCCTCTCCTGAAAAGTGGGTACTTGCAAAGTCTCCTCCTCAGATTCCAACTCACCCTCAGATTCATGAACACTTTCCTGCTCCCCTTCTGAAGCAGAGGAATCCCTAACACTCCTAACCTTTAGGAAGAGAGTAAAAACCTGGCTTTGGCAGCAGGCAAAAATTTTTTAAAAATTTAACTTGGAAATCATGTAATGGATTTTGGAATGGCTTTAGACCTTGCCTTTGGATGATGTGTCTCATAGTGGAATGTATTTTTAATTATGTTTTATGTCTGTTTTAATTTTTATAATTCTATCTCATGCCTGAGTTTTATGCCTAAGGCACTGTATAAGTGTGTTTGTAAGCTGCCTTGAGTCACCCTCTGGATAGAGAAAGGCGGGAAATAAATATAGTAAATAAATTTTTAAAAAGCTATAATTTGTACCTGGGAGCAAGACTATTGGAGAATCCCAGGCACTGTGGGTTTTATTTTAGCAAAACCACCTCTAAATCTTGCTGGCCTAAGAAGACCCTATAAATGTCATGGGGTCACTATTTTTCGATGGATAAATTGGAGACACATACATGCACATACTATACCGTATGACTTGTAGCGATTATTATTGTTCAAAGATGCACTAGCAATAGAGATGGTGGTTCGGTTTCATACAGCCACATCCTTTTTTCCAGGAAAAATAATGTGTATGTTCAACACAGCTGAACTTCACCAACCCCCCTCTTCTTTAATCTGGTAGAAATAGGCAAGCATTTCCTGTTCAGACATATCACATGTTTATAACAGTTCAAAGTATGTTGTTTGATTATTATGGGCTTGGTTTGCACACAATGCTTTTAAAAAATAAAACCCGGAGAATGATTACAAGGTGGCAGAATGTCTTTCCGCAGGAATAAAGGAGTGGGCACATTCTCAGTAACGTCTGCGGCAGGATGCATGCACACCTTGTAATTAGAAATAGTGGGTGGGTGGATTTAATTCCATTTTGTTTGGATGCCACCAAAGACAATAAAGCTATTTTTGTAATGTAAGCATTCAGTAAGCATCCCCTTGGAGCTGTTCTCTGAGGCTTAAGAATAGATAGTTTGGGGAAGTGAAGTGTCAAAGAAAGCAAGTGTCTGCATTTCCAGTAATCCGCAGAATTTCCTCGTTCATTGTTTTTCTTCCTCCAGCTGCAGATATCATGTTGACCTCTTGGGGAAATTTAGAGCCAGTTCTTTTATATCTATGGTAGGCCTCTTTACAATCAAATATCAGCATTTACTGGGGCAATACATTTTGCAGCAATGAAACCTAAATAGCTTTACGCACTTGTTTTATGGAATAAGGAAGATCGGTCCACCTGGATCTTGAAATACGTTATCTTCTAGATCAGGGGTCCCCAAACTTTTTAAACAGGGGGCCAGTTCACAATCCTTTGGACTGTTGGAGGGCCAGACTATATTTGGCCACTGAGCAATAATAATAATTAACAACAACAACAACAACAACAACAACAACAACAACAACAAAAGAGGGTTGTCAGAGACCCTTTGGGCCATTTAGTCCAACCCTCTTCTGCCTCTCTGTACCAAAAGCACAAGCAAAGCATCCCTGACAGATGTCCACCCAGCCTCAATGTTGTTGATAATAATAATAATAATAATAATAATAATAATAATAATAATAATAATAATAATACAGGGTATTGGTACACAATACTCCTGACCTCACAATTGTGTTAAAAAACAAAGTATGGATTGTCAATGTTGCAATCCCAGGTGACAGAAGGATTGAGGAGAAACAACTGGAAAAGCTGACACGATATGAGGATTTAAAGATCGAATTACAAAGACTCTGGCACAAGCCACTCAAGGTGGTCCCAGTGGTGATTGGTACACTGGGTGCAGTGCCTCAAGACCTTGGCCTGCATTTAAACACAATTGGCGCTGACAAAATTAACATCTGCCAGCTGCAGAAGGCCACCTTACTGGGATCTGCACGCATTATTTGCCGACACATCACACAGTCCTAGACACTTGGGAAGTGTCCGGCATGTGATCCAATATACAGCCAGCACAGTGTTCTGCTGTGGACTCGTCTTGTTGTGTTTCTAATAATAATAATAATAATAATAATAATAATAATAATAATAATAATAATAAGGGTTTTAAGAGAAGAAGAGAACTCTTGGTCATTTAGCCCAATCCCCTTCTGCCCTTGTGTCATGGGGGCCGGATACATGGCTTCAATGGGCCACATCTGGCCACCGGGCCTTAGTTTGGGGACCCCTGTTCTAGAGCATCATCCAAGAACCTAAACGTGATAGAAGGTATCTCTAAATAAGATATACTGATAGCATGTCATTCAAGAAGGCTAAAAATGAAAAATGGTCCAATTTAGAAAGCGGTACTGGAAGAATACATTGCCCAAAGGAAAACTCAATGGATCAAGTGTAAGTGGGTAAGAAAAAAAGAAGGTTTCTTTGCAAGTAGGCAGATTTAACCAAGAAAGCCTTAGCCTTGAATTTTAGCCACTTTCTTCACACTGTGAAATAATGTTCATGGCTTTCAACAGACCTCACAAACTCTGAGGATGCCTGCCATAGAGGTGGGTGAAATGTCAGGAGAGAATGCTTCTGGAACATGGCCATACAGCCCGGAAAACTCTCAGCAATCCAGTGATTCCAGCCATGATTCTGGCCATGAAAGCCTTTGACAACACTTGGTTCAAAAAGAGTTTTCCAAATCACATACACATTTTTTGTAATGGTATTAATTCAATTTGTGTGCCACCTTACTTCCAGAGTGGAACTTAAATCAGGACTTATTCTGTACAAAATTAACACACCCTTGTTTTGTGTAGGAAACAGAACTTTCTATGCAGAAAATAATACTTCTTCACAGAAGAACCTACTTCTGGAAAGAAAAAGTTGTTTTCTACCCACATCAGCGACATATGATTTTTTATTTTGCATAGAATATTGTGAATGCATTGTGTTGTGTAGTTTTAAAATTTGTACTCATAGTTTAAAGCTAACTGACAGTAATGCAGAATGTAATCCAGTAATCCAGTAATCCAGTAATGTAAGAGTTAACTGCATAGAGTAGAGATTTGTGGCTAGAGGGAAACAGTGAGAGATTTCCGGTACATAACAGGACATTTGTCATTGCTGTGGAATGTGGAGGCGACAGCGGAATGCTTCTCATGATCAATCGAGGTCGGATGCACTAATGCTATGCTCCGGCAAGACTATGTAAATATTGTAAAGTACTGCAATAACGATAAAAGCCGCTGGTTTCAGCTGACAGCCGGGAAGTGTGAATTTATTTCTGTGCGACTGAGCAGATGGCCAGATCACCAGAGAAGGATGTAAATTGAGACAGGAGTTGAATGAGTCTCAATTTAACCATTTCTTGACAAATATTTCCTCATTTACAGCATTTTCTGATTCCAAGGAAAGATATAGAACTGTATGGAAGTATTCTCCTTTCACTTCATCCACAATTTTGGTCATTATGTCATTGTGGTGCAATGGATTAAACCAGCGGTTCTTAACCTGTGGGTCCCAGGTGTTTTGGCCTACAACTCCCGGGCTGTGGCGCAGGCGGGAGAGCAAGCCAGCTGCAATTAACTGCAATGAATCACCAGGAGGTCATGAGTTCTAAGCCGCTCAGAGCCTATGTTTGTTTGTCTTTGTTCTATGTTAAAAGGCATTGAATGTTTGCCTATATGTGTAATGTGATCCGCCCTGAGTCCCCTTCGGGGTGAGAAGGGCGGAATATAAATGCTGTAAATAAATAAATAAAATAAACTCCCATCCAGTTTACTAACTTTTAGGATTTCTGGGAGCTGAAGGCCAAAACATCTGGGGACCCACATGTTGAGAACCACTGGGTTAAATTGAACTGCTGATCTGAAAGTTGGCAGTTCAAATCCACAGGACAAGTGAGCTCTCACTGTTAGCCCTAGCTGCTGCCAACCTAATAGTTCAAAGACATGCAAATGTGAGTAGATAAATAGGTACCGCTTTGGCAGGAAAAGGTAGAAAGATGCTCCAAGAAGTCATGCCAGCTTCATGACCAGGAGGTGACCCTTGGAAAAAAGGATGGAATATAATATAAATTATTATTATTAGTAGTAGTAGTAGTAATATTAGTAGTATTAGTATTAGTAATAGTAGTAGTAGTGAGAAGCTCAGGGTTTCCTTTGTTTGCCTTTTGTATAGACAGATATTGTTATCTCTTCCAAAAATGATCTGGAGAGGAAATAATCCCTCTTATCTACTCTTATCTACAATCATACTACTCAGAAGAAGAACAGTTGCTTTTCCTTATTGTGATGGGGTTTCATCCATATAATAAATATGTGCCAAGACAAGAAGCATAATGGAGCTTGATTGGGATGCATCTGGAAAAAAACATTCGAATATAGTTCAAGATAGGAACAGCTGTTTGCTCCCATTCCAGGTTGGGTGTCTTCATCCTGCTGTTTCTCTTCTAGATTTCAGACATTCCTGGCAAAAGAGAGGTTGACTTGCATCAAAGAAGTTGAATCAAACGTCTTTTCTCCCCTTTGGTAGAAAGCGAAGAGAACTTACGCTCATTCTGGTATCACAATCCCGAAAAAGAAAAAGGCATAGAAAAACTCCCAATGGCAGCTGCTTGCCTGACATTTAAAAATGTGCACATGTTTTGATTTTAAAGAGCTTAAGAAAAAGAGTTGAAGCCAGCTGAAAGACAAAAGGAAGAAAAACGAGGCAAAAAAAAAAACACAAGCAAACTTAATGGAACAGAGAAAAATATTCAGGGAAGGTAGACATGCATACATATGAAGAGAGAGCAAGATTGAACAAGAGAGTGAAAGAGAGATAGAGAAAAGAGAGAGCTGTGCTGGCAAGTACTGTAATGATAAATCTGTTATTCTGAGAAAGTTGCATTTCACCTACAATATTGCGCCCAGTTTGAATACAAACACACTGACAAAGGTTCAACTGAGGACAACTCCCTGATTAAGGAGAACGAAGCAATTGGCTCAAGTAGCAAATGGTTGGGAGATACTGCTGTTATCTATAGGTTTCATTGACTGTGTTTTATATCTATCTACGAGGGCTATCCAGAAAGTAGATTACGTTTTGGAATTTAAAATGAACAAAGTATAGAAGTAAAAATTTACCATATGCAGTTGAAAGCCACACCCAAATACCACTTCTCAACATAGTCGCCATTCAAATCTAGGCACTTATCATAGCGATGGATGAGCTTGGCAACTCCTTCCCCACAAAACTCTGCCACTTGCATCCTCAAAAAGTATAGGAGAAAACATTTACCATATGCAGTTGAAAGCCACACCCAAATACCACTTCTCAACATAGTCGCCATTCAAATCTAGGCAGTTATCATAGCGATGAATGAGCTTGGCAACTCCTTCCCCATGAAACTCTGCCGCTTGCTTCCTCAAAAAGTATAGGAGAAAACATTTACCATATGCAGTTGAAAGCCACACCCAAATACCACTTCTCAACATAGTCGCCATTCAAATCTAGGCAGTTATCATAGCGATGAATGAGCTTGGCAACTCCTTCCCCATGAAACTCTGCCGCTTGCGTCCTCAATCAGCCGGTCACCCCTTCCCGCAGCTGAGCATTATCGCCAAAACACTGCACTGAGTGGTGGCCCTCATGGCACAGTGTGTTAAAGCGCTGAGCTGATGAACTTGCAGACCAAAAGGTCCCAGGTTCAAATCCCAGAAGCAGAATGAGCACCTGCTGTAAGCCCCAGCTCCTACCAACCTAGCAGTTCGAAAACATGCCAATGTGAGTAGATCAATAGGCACCGCTCCGACGGGAAGGTAATGGTGCTCCATGCAGTCATGCCAGTGGCCACATGACCTTGGAGGTGTCTATGGACAACACTGGCTCTTCGGCTTAGAAATGGAGATGAGCACCGACCCCCAGAGTCGGTCACGACTTGACTTAACGTCAGGGAAAACCTTTACCTTTACCTTTACTTATATCTGTATCTATGTGTATACATTATTTTCTATATGAATTTTCGCCTCACATGTTTGCATGTCTAGATAGATAGATATGAATATAGGGCTTGCAAATATTGCAGGGGAAATGCACACACACACAGAGAGAGAGATTTCTAGATAGATATAAACATAAATATATAGGGCTTTCAAATATTGCAGGGGAAATGCGAACACACAGCGAGATTTCTAGATAGATATAAACATAAATATATAGGGCTTGCAAATATTGCAGGGGAAATGCACACACACACACACACACAGATTTCTAGATAGATATAAACATAAATATATAGGGCTTGCAAATATTGCAGGGGAAATGCACACACACAGAGAGAGACTTCTAGATAGATATAAATATATAGGGCTTGCAAATATTGCAGGGGAAATGCACACACACACACACACACAGAGATTTCTAGATAGATATAAACATAAATATATAGAGCTTGCAAATATTGCAGGGGAAATGCACACACACAGAGAGAGACTTCTAGATAGATATAAACATAACTATATAGGGCTTGCAAATATTGCAGGAGGGAACTGCACATATATAGAGAGGATTTGCAAACGTTTCAGGAGGAAATGCATATGTGAAATTAGTATATATACATCCAAAACGATTTGAAGGTTTCTGAACTTCAGTTCACTTTGTCGCAGGCACCATAAAAATAATTCTTTGACATAATAAATGTAAACCATATTGAACAGCGCTCCAAGTGGTCACATGACCTTGGAGGTGTCTATGGACAACGCCAGCTCTTCGGCTTAGAAATGGAGATGAGCACCAACCCCCAGAGTGTGAGTAGTTCAATAGGTACTGCTCCGGTGGGAAGGTAACGGCGCTCCATACAGTCATGCCAGTGGACACATGACCTTGGAGGTGTCTATGGACAACGCCGGCTCTTCGGCTTAGAAATGGAGATGAGCACCAACCCCCAGAGTGTGAGTAGATCAATAGGTACTGCTCCGGTGGGAAGGTAACGGCGCTCCATACAGTCATGCCAGTGGACACATGACCTTGGAGGTGTCTACGGACAACGCCGGCTCTTCGGCTTAGAAATGGAGAAGAGCCCCACCCCCAGAGTGTGAGTAGATCAATAGGTACTGCTCCGGTGGGAAGGTAACGGCGCTCCATACAGTCATGCCAGTGGACACATGACCTTGGAGGTGTCTACGGACAACGCCGGCTCTTCGGCTTAGAAATGGAGATGAGCCCCACCCCCAGAGTGTGAGTAGATCAATAGGTACTGCTCTGGTGGGAAGGTAACGGTATTCCATGCAGTCATGCCAGTGGACACATGACCTTGGAGGTGTCTACGGACAACGCCGGCTCTTCGGTTTAGAAATGGAGATGAGCACCAACCCCCAGAGTGTGAGTAGATCAATAGGTACCGCTCCGGCGGGAAGGTAGCAACGCTCCATGCAGTCATGCCTTATGGCCATATGACCTTGGAGGTGTCTATGGACAACGCCGGCTCTTCGGCTTAGAAATGGAGATGAGCCCCAACCCCCAGAGTGTGAGTAGATCAATAGGTACCGCTCCGGCAGGAAGGTAACAGCGCTCCATGCAGTCATGCCTTATGGCCATATGACCTTGGAGGTGTCTACGGACAACGCCGGCTCTTCGGTTTAGAAATGGAGATGAGCACCAACCCCCAGAGTGTGATTAGATCAATAGGTACTGCTCTGGTGGGAAGGTAACGGTATTCCATGCAGTCATGCCAGTGGACACATGACCTTGGAGGTGTCTACGGACAACGCCGGCTCTTCGGCTTAGAAATGGAGATGAGCCCCAACCCCCAGAGTGTGAGTAGATCAATAGGTACCGCTCCGGCAGGAAGGTAACAGCGCTCCATGCAGTCATGCCTTATGGCCATATGACCTTGGAGGTGTCTATGGACAACGCCGGCTCTTCGGTTTAGAAATGGAGATGAGCACCAACCCCCAGAGTGTGAGTAGATCAATAGGTACTGCTCTGGTGGGAAGGTAACGGTATTCCATGCAGTCATGCCAGTGGACACATGACCTTGGAGGTGTCTACGGACAACGCCGGCTCTTCGGCTTAGAAATGGAGATGAGCCCCAACCCCCAGAGTGTGAGTAGATCAATAGGTACCGCTCCGGCAGGAAGGTAACAGCGCTCCATGCAGTCATGCCTTATGGCCATATGACCTTGGAGGTGTCTATGGACAACGCCGGCTCTTCGGTTTAGAAATGGAGATGAGCACCAACCCCCAGAGTGTGAGTAGATCAATAGGTACTGCTCTGGTGGGAAGGTAACGGTATTCCATGCAGTCATGCCAGTGGACACATGACCTTGGAGGTGTCTACGGACAACGCCGGCTCTTCGGCTTAGAAATGGAGATGAGCCCCACCCCCAGAGTGTGAGTAGATCAATAGGTACTGCTCTGGTGGGAAGGTAACGGTATTCCATGCAGTCATGCCAGTGGACACATGACCTTGGAGGTGTCTACGGACAACGGCGGCTCTTCGGCTTAGAAATGGAGATGAGCCCCAACCCACAGAGTCGGACACGACTGGACTTAACGTCAGGGGAAAACCTTTACTTTTACTTTAATAACAATACAAGTCACGGTAAAAATTCTTTGTCTTCAATGGTATACCTTCAGCTCTGAAAACATTGCAAATCCTGTTGGCTTTTTCTTGTGCCGATTTGTTTCATTCTCTCTCCGTTTCCTTTATTTGCGCTACTCTCTCTCTCTCTCTCCTCCCATCTGGAAACAAAAATAAGGTATAGAACAGACATAAAAAGAACTAATTGACCAGCTCCATTTTCGGCAGAATTAGTCTGCCTGCCTGGCTTCCCATGCTGAGAACAACACTAATTTACATGGCCTCCGAGGTGCCCTTTCTCCTCCAACAAATGGAGCCCACTCAGCAGGGGAGATGCTTACTAGTTTTCCTGGGGTGTACTAGTTATTAAACACTGGAGAACCAAAAAAAAAAGAGAGAGGAAAAAATAAGAAACTTATTAATGGCCTTGGTTATAGCTGCATACATAACTGTACACCCTTGCCTTTTTGTACCGGAACAAGTTAGTGCCGGAGACATTTATTTGCTGGACCTTTGTGAGCCTTATCCCACCATAGGCAGTGATCTATGGGGAGAGATACAATCCGAGTGTGCTAAGGTGATGAGGAGGGCACAAAACTTTGTCAACAATAGGAGCCCAGCCAAGAAAACATTAGCTATTAACCTATAAATCTACCCGAGCTAGAGAACCCCGTGGAGCTTCCATTACATTAGAAGAAGGACACTGTTAATACACTTCCAAGCTCACTCCCAGCTCTTCTTCCTTGCCAAAGGGAGTCTATAGGGACGGAGGAGAATTTAGTTTCAATTCACTTTGGGTAATAATATATTGATTTAGATAATGCCGTCACATAGGGAATGGAACGTTTCTTTCAAAAAAATATGTTTGGCCAAATTACCGTATATACTCGAGTATAAGCCAACCTGAATATAAGCCGAGGCACCTAATTTTACCACAAAAAAACCTGGGAAAACATTAACTCCAGTATAAGCAGAGAGTGGTAAATTTCAGAAATAAAAATAGATACCAAAAAAATTACATTAATTGAGGCATCAGTAGGTTAAACGTTTTTGAATATTTACATAAAGCTCAAATTTAAGATAAGACTCTCCAACTCTGATCAAATCATTATTCTCATCTTCTTCAATGTAAATGTGCTTATGTATCGTTTTAATAATACAGTAATAGAGTAAAGTAATACATGTAATAATAATAATAATTTTTGTGTGTGTGTGTCAGGAGCAACCAGAGTTGCTTCTGGAGTGAGAGAATTGGCTGTCTGCAAGGACGTTGCCCAGGAGACGCCCAGTTGTTTTTGATGTTTTACATTATTATTATTATTATTATTATTATTATTATTATTATTATTATTATTATTATTATTACAGGAAAATAATACATGTAATAATAAATAGAGTAAAATAATACAGTAGAGTCTCACTTATCCAACATAAACGGGCTGGCAGAACGGTGGATAAGCAAATATGTTGGATAATGAGGAGGCATTAAGGAAAAGCCTATTAAACATCAAATTAGGTTATTATTTTTACAAATTAAGCACCAAAACGTCATGTTATACAACAAATTTGACAGAAAAAGTAGTTCAATACGCAGTAATGCTATGTAGTAATTACTGTATTTACGAATTTAGCACCAAAATATCACAATGTATTGAAAACATTGACTACAAAAATGCGTTGGATAATCCAGAAACTTGGATAAGCGAGGCTTGGATGAGTGAGACTCTATTGTATTTATGTAAAGCTCAAATTTAAGATAAGACTGCCCAACTCTGATTAAATTATTATTCTCATCTTCTTCAATGTAAATGTGCTTATGTATTCTTTTAATAATAAAGTAAAATAATACAAATAATAATAATAATAATAACAATAACAACAACAACAACAACAACAACAACAACAACAACGGGTGCCGTGCCAAAAGATCTCAGCCAGCATTTGGAAACAATAGACATTGACAAAATCACGATCTGCCAGCTGCAAAAGGCCACCCTACTGGGATCTGCGCGCATCATCCGAAAATACATCACACAGTCCTAGACACTTGGGAAGTGTTCGACTTGTGATTTTGTGATACGAAATCCAGCATATCTATCTTGTTTGCTGTGTCATACAATAAAATAATACAGAAAAACAATACATGTCATAATAAACAGAGTAAAATAATAAATGTAATAATAATAATAATATCAGAGTGAAATAATACATGTATAATTAATAATAATAAAAATAGAGTAAAATAAATGTAATAGTAGCAACAATAATAGAGAAAAATAATAAATGTAATAATACCAATAATAATAGAGAAAAATAATAATAATAACCCGAGGGGGGCTTTTTCAGTCTTAAAAAAGGGCTGAAAAACTAGGCTTATACTCGAGTATATACAGTAAAAGGATTGGATTATCTTGCCCATCACCAAGATTTTGCACTCAAGGGTCAGATGAGACACTGCACAGTTTTTACTTAAGGAGGAAGGAAGGGAAGACCCAGATCTTTGCTTTCTTTCTTGAGAGGCTGGAAAATTCTCAATGACACAGCCACAGGAGTTTTGTCAGATACACTTATGTTAAATTAGACAAATCGAAGAAGACAGAAGAGATTCACTGACCCATAACCTTGACTAAGAAATGGTCAGTATCACTGCTAGAGAGAGTGCCTCCAGCAATGCCTGGCATTAAAGGCTGAGCAAAACAGTCACATGGGGATCGCTATTACAGATAAGGGGGAAAAGCACACTCTCTCAGCCTTTTAAGGCTCTGGATCCACCACTTCTTAGTGCTAACCCCATTCACACCAATATACTGTATATACCCGAGTATAAGCCTCGTTTTTCAGCCCTTTTTTTAAGACTGAAAAAGCCCCCCTCGACTTATTCTCGGGTGAGGGTCCTGGTTGGCTTATATTTGGGTCAGCTTATACTCAAGTATATATGGTACATTTATTATTTTTCTCTATTATTATTATTGGTATTATTACATTTATTGTTTTTCTCTATTATTATTTCTACTACAGTAGAGTCTTACTTATCCGACATAAACGGGCCTGATTGGATTTGCCAGATGCACCAGATGCAATAAACCACCAGATGCAATAAATCTTACCAGTCAAAAGATTGGCAATTTGAAGCACAGATCGGGGGTGAGCATCCCACCTTCAGCCCAGCTCACTGCCCACCTAGCAGATTGAAAACAGCTGCGAGTAGATAAAAAATTCTTAGGAGCAGTTTCCCAGATGCAGACTTGAAGCAGGCACAAGGGAAGTGAAGAGTCAGTTTGTTTCCAGCAAGAGCTGGCTGCACCTGCTTCTGCTTTATAGCCCTGAGTCCCCTCACAGATGCTAGGGCAGTTCCTCGTTACTCAGCTGCATTTCTGGCAGATATTCTAGCTGAACAACATCTCTGCTCTGTTTCCTTTCGCCTCTCCTGAAATGTGGGTACTTGCAAAGTTTCCTCCTCAGATTCCAACTCACCTTCAGATTCATGAACACTTTCCTGCTCCCCTTCCTCTTCTGGAAAAGAGGAATCCCTAACAATACCATAACAATGTAAATAAATAAAATAAATATTTATCCACTCACATAGTTGTTTTCAAATTGCTAGGTAAGCAGATGTGACGACTCTAAGCTGCGAGAGCACTGGGAACCAGACACGGAGGCCAATAAACAATCTAATATCTTTATTAAGGAAATAAAAGAGTCAAACAAAAACAAGCAGAGTATATAGTCCAGCAATAGACCTTTTAGGAAAGGCCAAATATAGTCTAATAATATGTAGTTAGATATCCAGTATTAGAGTTCAAAGTTTTAAATCCAATTACCGAAACACACTCAAACTTCCAAGCAGTTTGAGTGGGGAAAAGAGCAAGGTCTTTCAAGAGTCCCAGGTTCAATGTCCGAGGCTAGGATAACAAGGCAAGGCAAAGTTGGTCGTGGTGGAACTGAAAGGCAGTCCAGACTTGGCAGGGAGACGAGATGCAACACCTGGTCTACTCATGAGTAGCGTGCCGCAGCAACTAGAGACGATGTTGGGTTCCCAACTGACACGTTGACACCACGATGGCCAGCCGGCGCACAGAACTTTTAAGAGACTTCAAATCTCCCCCCAAACCAGGTGCCTGAACACTTTTTCCCAAGGGAAACGGACTGAAGACAACAACTTGCCAGATGCAAACCTCCCTGAAAACTCTCAAGGGAATCGGTTTAATTAGCATTTGCTCTCTCTGCTAATCTCGCGCTTTTCCTCCTATTCTGCTTCTCAGAGCGGAATGTTTCCAAAAACAATTTCCTATCAAAAGGAGCACTCTCCGGGGAAACAGGCTCTGTTTCAAGGGCTTTCGTAATTAACTGTGGGCTAAAACTGTCAACAGGGGACATCTGGAAAGGAGCAGAATCTTGCTGAGTCGGCACAAACCCCATATCCTCTTCAGTCTGATCCATAATGGCTGCGGGGTCATGATTCGAGGGTCTCTGAGACATCACAGCAGAAGCTCGGACTGACGGCGGGAGCTCACCCCGACCCACGGCTTGAACTGCCAACCTTCCAGTCAGAAGGATCTTCTGAAATCTTCTTTGGAAATAGACTCACTCTTTCTTCTATAGAGCTTCAGTAACCTAATTTAGTCAAGTGGAGCTCTGTAGAGCAGGGCTTGTATATTAGTAACAGGAAGGACACAAATATATTGTTTGATTTATGTACTGGATCTCAGCCTCCCTCTGGGAGTGCCACCCTAAATCCTTACAGTGGAAAACAAGGCTCTAGTTTAGGAATACAAATTCTCTTTCAAACATGCTGAAATACTGCTGGCCGTTCACTCAAGGCATATATCCACGGCATTATCTGAAAGTTGTCCAAGGGAGTTCATCTTTATAGCCTAAGTCCTTTGTCAGGATGGGAAGTTATTAATAGCAAAAAATACAATATTAGTGTCTAGGTTAAGCCAAATGCGGAGCGTACTCAGTGAGATTTATTAAAGGGTGATACATCGAATATGGCAAGGACAGAACAATTATCAGAACAGATTGCTATGCGGCCTCCCAGACTCTGCCTCTTGCATCTTTCACTTGCATTTCTGCTGGTTTAAGCAGTATAGCAAGTTATCGGCTTGGCCTTTCCCTCTTCCTTTAGCTTGGTTTCGTGGTTTCCATTTCAATCCAATTTCATGTGGTTGCGGTTACAGATGCGACATACTGACTTCTGCAGTGGTGCTGCTCCGGCAGACACATAGAACTCTATGCAGTTATGCTGAATGAGGAGTCTTGTGATTGTAATTCAGCAAAGGTTGTTTGCCAAAGTGGTTTGGGGTCCCATTTGTAGGCATTTCTAGTTGCAGGTAAGTCACTTTCCATATTATTAAGGTGCATATGCTTGTAAATGACAGAACTGTATTTTCAAAACTGAATTCCATTGGATGTCACTATGTGGCCCTTAAGATATCTCATTTTTTTCCATTTGTTGACACATTTTTCAACACTTGATTCAATGGATATAGACTGGCAGGAACTAAAAATCCAGAACAGACACTTAGAATAAACAGTCTTTCCAACCATGAGAAGATGGACTAAATGTGTTGTCAAAGGTTTTCATGGCCGGGATAACAGGGTTGTCATATGTTTTCCGGGCTGTCTGGTCATGCTCCAGAAGCATTCTCTCCTGATGTTTCACCCACATTTATTTATTTACAGTATTTATATTCCGCCCTTCTCACCCTGAAGGGGACTCAGGGCAGATCACATTGTACACATATAAGGCAAACATTCAATGCCATATAACATAGAACAGAGACAGAGACAGACGCAGAGGCAATTTAAACCTTCTCCAGCTTCCTGAGGGTATGCTTGATTCCAGCCACGGGGGAGTAGCTGCTTCATCATCCACTGCAACGGCAACTTCCTCATTCCAACGGTGGCTGGATGATTTTTATGGTGTTGTAAATTAGCCTCCCCACCTATAAGTGGTACCTAGATTTCCAACTATCTTTCATGTTGCTTAGGTCAACAACGAGCAGGGGCTATTTTTATTTTTATTTTAATTGTCCGGTGCTCACCCCGACACGGGCTGGCCTCGAACTCATGACCTCTTGGCCAGAGTAATTTATTACAGCTGGCTGCTAACCAGCCTGTGCCACAGCCTGGCCTCACAACCTCTGAGGATGCCTGCCATAGATGTGGGCGAAACGTCAGGAGAGAATACTTCCGGAACATGGCCAGACAGCCCGAAAAACATACGACAACCCGATGTACCAAATCCTAATTTAAACTCTAGCAACGAATTCCAAATTCTAATCTATACATGTACATAGAATGCAGAAAGCTTATGCAGATTTAAAATGACATATGCTACGCGTCCTCTCTTTTACTTAAGTCTTTTTTTGTTTTGTTTTGCATGCGCAAAGTTTGTTTTCTCACTAGGCAGATCCTTTACTGCTATTTTTCATTTTATTGAAAGGATCTTGATTCACAGCCAGAGGGTTTGGGGTTTTCTTTCCTTTGTTTTTTTGGTGGTCTCTGAGCTATGGGACATTATTTCAGTAATAAATTGCAACTACCCTGGCAGGAAGCAGGAGAACAGAGAGATGGATGGAGCGACGGGAACGGCTCCGAGACAGACGATCAGCCATTCTGTTGAAAGTGGGCTCGGCCAAGTTGCATCTAACTTGTTTGTTGCAACAGGTAAATCTGCCCTTCCTGCTGTCTTCTCGGCCCTGACATTTATTCCCAGCCGTCACTAGAAGAGGAATACTGGCTGGAAAACTTTAAGCCATATATATACCGTATATACTCGAGTATAAGCCAACCCGAATATATGCCGAGGCACCTAATTTTACCACAAAAACTGGGAAAACTTATTGACTCAAGTATAAGGCGAGGGTGGGAAATGCAGCAGCTATGGATCAAGTTCAAAAATAAAAATAGATATTAATAAAATTTGAGGCATCAGTAGGTTCAATGTTTTTGAATATTTATATAAAACTGTAACTTAAGATAATAATAAGACTTTAATGAGATAAGACTGTCCAACTCTGAATACCTATATACTCAAGTATAAACCGACCTGAATAGAAGCCGGCCCGGTGAAATAAATGTAAAAGTAACAACAATAATAGAGTAAAATAATAAATGTAATAATAATAATTAATAGAATAAAATAATAAATGTAACAATACCAATAATAATAGAGAAAAATAATAAATATACCATATATACTTGAGTATAAGCCAACCTGAATATAAGCCCACCAGGACCCTCACTCGAATATAAGCCGAGGGGAGCTTTTTCAGACCTCAGACTGGCTTACAAATTAAATTTACAAACAATATTATATTATTAGCATAGCACAATACTGGCTATATATTACTATAAGCCAAGTGTATTGTTTTAATCTATTTTTGTAAACCGCTCCGAGCCAAACCGGGAGTAGCGGTATATAAGTTTAATAATAAATAAATAAATAAATAAAATATTGTACCATATCAATATATTTTAATATTATTATTATTAATATTACATGTAATATATAATATATAATCAACATTATTATATTGTATTATTAGTATTATATTGTATTACAAAAGAATATTATTAATATTATATGCATATACTATATATTATAATATTATATATTATTGTAAATTATATTATATATATATATATAGGTACATATGTATATATGTATGTGTGTACATATACATATATACATACATACACACACACACACACACATATATATATATATAAAATTAGCCTAGCATGTTACTGGTGGGAGGGGCCTATTATTATTATTATTATTATTATTATTATTATTATTATTATTATTATTATTATTATATACTAGCTGTGCCCGGCCACGCGTTGCTGTGGCAAAGTGGTGGTGGTATTGGTTAAAAATTGTTGTGTCATTTTTATTTGACGTTATTTGTATTTTTTAATTAATTTTATTGTAAGTTATCTTTTTATTTATTATATGTCATTATTTTCTTGTATTATTTTTAGTTATTTTCTGTTATTATAGTATTTTATTGTATTAATTTTTTAAATTATTTTTTAGTGTTTTTTATTGGGTTGCTAGGAGACCAAGTTGGAGGAGCTTAGCCTTTTAAATGGCAGCACTTGGATAAAAGCAATTATTCCTCTCTCTCTAATTAGGACTTGATTTTTCTTTTCTTTTTGTTGTATCAACCTAGAGCCGTGGATGATGGGTTGTGTTGTCAAATGTCGAGGTTGGGGGGCCTGTAGTTTTGTTGTTTTGTGGGTCGCCGTGATGCCATCACTCTTTTATATATATAGATTGTGAGACCATGTGGCTCACTGGAAAAGGTGACCAAGTTGAGTAAAGTGGAATACAATAAGAAAGGACCAATTATATATTAATTGGTTCAATAGTGGAAGCCAGGGTTTTAAATCTGTAAGAGATATACAGGGCAGTCCCAAAACAATACTCTTGGAAGTCCCTCATCCATAGTCATCATAAGTCAAAGCAAGATAGCAAGAACTGGAAGGTGGTGACAGCAGAATGCAGAATTCTTGTTGAGTATTTAATCTACATTTCAAAGGAGCTAACCAAGGTGCTGAAGCCCATTTGTGAGATAGTGATTCTAAACTCAGAGTGGATTTGCCACCCTAAAGGCATGGTTTCCCTCCTCTGCCAATCTTCATGAAGTTGTAATGTTGATGAAATTCACCTATTGCTTTGTCTCTGCCCAACATCCTAATCTGACTCCCGAAGCAGAGATCCAGGAGCAATGTCAATCAGCATGGAGCCTGCTTGAGTTGTATTTCAGAGGCAGCCTTTTTCAAACGGAATCTGCATTGTCTTGGCTTGGCCGTACCCCTGCTGCTTCCTCCGGTGTCACAGAGAGTAACTGAAAAGGCAGATTCAACTCCCCAAAACGTCGGGTTTTTGAAATCAAGCAGTGTTACAAGCCTTGCACCCTGGACAGAGATGAGATTTGTCACGGCAAATCCTTCCAGCTGTGCATGCTCGCAGTGTGTAGTTACTACGAAATAAAGTAGTGGATGTCATGGGAGTGACAGATGGTGGAGTGGATGAAAACACAACTGAAGCAAGAGAGCAGCAACGAGAGAAGAACGAGCAGAAGAAGAGCTAAAGTAGAACACAATAGTCTTCTATTAAACTCAGTGGGGTTGCCAACTTAAAATGGCTGAGCCAATATAAATGTACCTTCCAAATTGCCAACTATCTAAAAATCCAAATGCCAAAACACATAACAAATGTAATTAAGGCCAAGATCATAAAATCAGCTGATGACCCAAAATGCAGACTGTACAAGGAAACCGACAAAACCATTGATCATATCCTCAGCTGCTGTAAGAAAATCGCACAGACAGACTACAAACAGAGGCACAACTATGTGGCCCAAATGATTCATTGGAACTCATGCCTCAAGTCCCACCTCCCAGCAGTAAAGAACTGGTGGGATCACAAACCTGCAAAAGTATTGGAAAATGAGCTCGCAAAGATACTGTGGGACTTCCGAATCCAGACTGACAAAATTCTGGAACACAACACACCAGACATCACAGTTGTGGAAAGGAAAAAGGTTTGGATCATTGATGTCGCCATCCCAGGTGACAGTCGCACTGACGAAAAACAACAGGAAAAACTCAGCCGCTCTTAGGGCCTCAAGATTGAACTTCAAAGACTCTGGCAGAAACCAGTGCAGGTGGTCCCGGTGGTGATGGGCACACTGGGTGCCGTGCCAAAAGATCTCAGCCAGCATTTGGAAACAATAGACATTGACAAAATTACCATCTTCCAACTGCAAAAGGCCACCCGACTGGGATCTGCGCGCATCATCCGAAAATACATCACACAGTCCTACACACTTGGGAAGTGTCCGACTTGTGATTTTTTTGATACGAAATCCAGCATATAGATCTCGTTTGCTGTGTCATAATAAAATAATAATAATTGCCAACTATCTAAAAATCTAAATGCCAAAACATATTATTATTATTATTATTATTATTATTATTATTATTATTATTATTATTATTATTATTATATCTTAGTTCAAATGAACCTATGGGAAGTCAGCATTTTGGTGTAATATAGCTAGGACACCTATGGTATTAGAATTGTCATCTCCAAATTGGGTTGACTACAGTTCCAATCCGTCCCAGCCAAATTGTATTGAACTACAGTTCCAATCTGTAGAACAGGGGTCCCCAAACTTTTGAAGCCGAGGGCCGGTCCACAATCCTTCAGACTGTTGAGGGGCCGAATTATCATTTGAAGAAAAGAAAAAAAAACAAATTCCTATGCATACTGCACATGTCTTATTTGTAGTGCAACAACAACAACAACAACAACAAAAGAACAATACAATATTTAAAAATGAAAACAATTTTAACCAACATAAACCTATCAGAATTTCAATGGAAAGTGTGGGCCTGCTACTGGCCAATGAGATAGTCAGGTTAGGATTGTTGTTGTTGTGTGCCTTCAAGTCATGTCAGACTTTGGCCAAGCCTAAGTCTAAAATTAATTACTTATTTACTGCATTTATTTACTACATTTATATCCCACCCTTCTCACCCAGAAGGGGACTCAGAGCAGCTGTATGTACATACAATATATTATATTATTAGCATAGCACAATATTAGCATTATTTATTACTATATTGAACTATACCACTATATTATTATATAATATGTAATATATAACATATAATTAATATTATTATATGGTATTATTATTAGTATTATATTGTATAACATTATAATGTTATTATCAATATTATATGTATATACAATATATTATATTATTAAAACTGATATAAAAATATTATATTATAAAACTGAGGGCGGGGGCCAGGTAAATGACCTTGGAGGGCCGCATCCGGCCCCCGGGCCTTAGTTTGGGGACCCCTGATGTAGAATCTGTGGAATAATGTGGAATATGTGGAATAAGATCATTGGTTGGTAGATGCCACTTCAGTTGAACAGTGAAGAATTCTTGATTTTAGTCTGAACATGACAACGGCTAACCAGCAACCAGGGTTCTGTATCCTGTCCTCCCAATAGATTGTCACATCTCAGGATGGCTTCCCCTTGTTAAAGACACCAGGCTGCTCACAGGATGTAGTCTTTTGTAGTTTATTAGGAAAATAGGGAAAATAAAGTTCAGTTCCAAAAGGTAGTTACAAAAACAAGGCTGTTAAGAAACAAATCCATGGAAACATAAGGCATGATGGATGGCCATCTGTTTGGGGTGCTCTGAATGAGATTTTCCTGCTTCTTGCAGGGGGTTGGACTGGATGGCCCGTGAGGTCTCTTCCAACTCTACGATTCTATGATTCTATGAAACAACACCCTTTCAAGAAGCAAATCCATAAAAACTTTAGGCATGAAACAATGTCCTTTCAATGTCTCCAGTGTTAATATTGTATGTTTTATGTTGATTTTAATGATTGTTTTTTACTGTAATTGATGTTTTTATTGGATAACTGTTTTATTGCTGTGTTTTGATATTTGATTGTTTTATCGGGCAAGGCCCCATGTAAGCCGCCCCGAGTCCCTTCGGGGAGATGGGGCGGGGTATAAAAATAAAGTTATTATTATTATTATTATTATTATTATTATTATTATTATTATTATTATTTCAAAGGAATCCAAAGCCCCAGAAACGAGAATACATCCAGGCAACAAGATAATACAGGACAGCAGACTTGATACAGGAAAGCAGACTTGGTTCTTGATTCAAGCGAGGAAATTGCTTTGACAAAGATTTCCCTCTCAGCAGACTGTTTTAATAGCATGACATGAAGGCATTTCTTTGCCCTTTGCCCTTCCTCTTATTTGCTATTCTGGGACTTCTCCGCAACCCCCGAAATTCCAAACAACTAGCCCGATCGAGAGAATAATAATAATAATAATAATAATAATAATAATAATACTTTATTTATACCCCGTCACCATCTCCCCAACGGGGACTCGGGCGGCTTACATGGGGCCATGCCCAGAACAATACAATATAAACAGCATATAAAAAAACAACACATCACAACACAGTGAACAATACAATAAATAATAATATCCAATTACAATACAAATCAAGGAAACAGTGAAAACAAGCGGCCTCATCACTTTCAAGGCCACAGTCTTTAGTGTTATCAGGCTGAGGCTGAGAGCTGCTCTCCCTTCCTGCTTCTTGCACCTGAAAACCATCATCAGAAACAACACCACTTCTTCCCGTGGGAAAGCCTCCCTGCTCCTCATCTCCCACGGCAGGAACACTCTGCACCTGAATCCCATAATTCCCATCAGAGTCATCTTGAAACTCATCTTGAAACCCCTCCTGAACCTGAATCCCATCATCATGCACTTGCATCCCAGGATCCTCGTCAGGGTCACGCAAAGGCTGAGTCACAACATAGATACGGATTGAAGGGCTTTGTTAACAGGATTTCCAGTTCTGGTCCCATTATTGCACAGGGAAGAGAAATCTGGCATAATCTTGCACGACAATAGACACGGCAGCCCAAGGGGGCAAAGTGACTTCAGCCATGAAAGGCCATTGTCACACATGCTTTTACTTTCTGAGCTGTCGCTGCGTCTTAGAGGGTGCTGAAACAAAAGATAGGCTGACTACGCTGTCAAAAAAATCTGTGGTCATGTCTCCGATGTGGTATGGTGTGCTGGCTCAATAGTTAAGGAGATGCCTCCTGGGAGATTCGTCAGAATGAGAGCAGAGGCCTGAACAGAACGATCTATGACTGCATCAGAGAGGCCTCGAGATCTGAAAAACAGGCAGTTTCCTGACCCATAAAACAAGGATCATTTGGGCTTTCTGCATAAAACATATGCCAGTATGTATATGTGTGGTCTTTGGACTTAAGCGACCCATTCACTTGGAGAAACAATCTTTGTTGCCATAACATAAGTAGGTAGAGAGATAGACAGGTGGATAGAGTTCTGGTCTGTGGTCCAGAACAAGAGTGGCCTGTTTTGTGGCCTCCGCAGGGCTCTCCGTGGTTCACGGTTGGGTCACTCTAAGTCAGGAATGACTTCAAGGCACGCAAGAGCAGCAGCAACACGGCTAAAAATAGAGAAAGAAAGAGATGAGGAATAAAAATTGCATGCTAAAAATAATGAATAAATCATAAAAATAATGAAATATAACTGATTCCAAGAGGTTCCCTGGATATATGGGGAGGTTTAACATCTCCAGGGCAAATGCTCAGGAAAATGCATGAAGAATTCTGCCCCAAGTCCAAAGGATTTTATGCAGACAGATCTCTCCCTCTTTCAAGGCCATTTCCATTCGTTCTTTAAATCCCCCCCCCCCCCCGGCTATTTATTTATTTATTTATTTATTTATTTGTAGTATTTATATTTCGCCGTTCTCACCCCAAAGGGGACTCAAGGCAGACCACATTGCACACATACAAGGCAAACATTCAATGCCATATAAACATAGAACAGAGACAGAGACAGACGAAGAGGCAATTTAAACCTTCTCCAGCTTCCTGAGGGTATGCTTGATTCCGGCCACTAGAGGGAGCAGCTACTTCATCATCCACTGTGACGGCACTTCCTCATTCCAATGGCAGCTGGATGATTTTTATGCTGTCATAAATTAGCCTCCCCACATATAAGTGGTACCTAAATTTCCTACTTGATCGCAGAGGCAATTTAAATCTCCTCCAGCTTCCAGCTTCCTGAGGGTAGGCTTGATTCCGGCCACAGGGGGAGCAGCTGCTTCATCGTCCACTGCGACTGCAACTTCCTCATTCCAACGGCGGCTGGATGATTTTTATGGTGTCGTAAATTAGCCTCCCCACATATAAGTGGTACCTACATTTCCTACTTGATAGATGCAACTATCTTTCAGGTTGCTTAGGTCAACAACGAGCAGGGGCTATTTTTTATTTTAATTGTCGGGTGCTCACCCCAACACGGGCTGGCCTCGAACTCATGACCTCTTGGTCAGAGTGATTTACTGATATACTGCGCCATAGCTATGGCCCTACATCAGTGTACACCAAATATAAACCTATGGCTGTTTTCAACGTGATGGCTCCCAATTTGCCCTCGCAAACAGTACAGGATAGGCAAAAAGCCCCCCCCCCCCACTGAACATGTTGCTGGGGGGGGGGATCCTACTTGGCTTCAATAGACAACCAATATATTATACTGGTGGCTCAGCATATAATAATAATTATAATAATAATAATAATAATAATAATAATAATTATTATTATTATTATTATTATTATTTTATTCTTGTACCCTGCCTTTATCTCCCCGCAGGGACTCAGGGCGTCTTACAAATGCAAAACAAGTATACATACAAAAACATCAAATGCAGAAAACGTACGAATGAAAAATTAAAACATACAATTAAAATCAAACCATTAATAAGACAAAGTTAAAACACAGCAATAAAACATAGGATGGGCTGATGAAAGTGCACTGATTAAAGCACTGAGCTGCTGAATTTGCAGAATAAAAGATCACGGGTTCGAATCTGGGGAGCGGAGTGAGCGCCTGCTGTTAGCCCCAGCTTCTGCCAACCTAGCAGTTCGAAAACATGCCAATGTGAGTAGATCAATAGGTACTGCTCCAGCGGGAAGGTAACAGCACTCCATGCAGTCATGCCAGTGGCTACATGACCTTGGAGGTGTCTACGGACAACGCCGGCTCTTTAGCTTAGAAATGGAGATGAGCACCAACCCCCAGAGTCGGACACGACTGGACTTAACATCAGGGGAGACCTATACCTTTAATCTATATTATACTGGGTGGGTCAAGGAAATGATCAAAATGAGCTAGGACAAAACTATTTCCAGCCGGGCTGGTCTCCCCTCGGTGAGGGTGCAAAAGGCTTGGGAATCAAATTGTGCCACAGTTCTTCAGTATAATATCTGCACCGTATGTGTTGGCTGTCATAGAAAGATTAGTCTTATCTCATCAAAAACCAGTCTTATATATTTCCACATCTTCCACATCTAGCTCCCTAAGTTGGATTTATGTTGACTTCTTTTATCCTAAAGGCACAGATGAAACCGTCCATAGTGGCAAAGTTCAATTAATTTGGAGCCGTGCATTGAAGAAAGCGTCGAGGGCCCTTGAACGATCTATAAAACCAAATGCAGAAACATCCCGATAAACTCTCCAAAGGACGTTTTAGATTACTTCAATTTGGAGCATTCTTTACTGTAGCAACACGTTCAGGAAAAAAAGCGTTATTTCTTCTAACCAAGACTGAAGGAAAGGGTAGAGAGGAGACGAAAACCGAGATGATCTCCCCTGACTCCATCCTTCTAGATATACTTTCTACTGAATTTTAATCATCAGATACTGACTGACTGAGATGATCATTGTCCATTCAAATTAAGCGAGTCAACCACTTAAAAGTGGGGGAAAGAAATAATTAGACGTCACGTTGTGAGTCCCGATGGACTTGTGTTGATGAGAAACCTTTGCCGTTCTCGGCCTCTTTTCAATTTCGTATCTTGTTCTCCAAAATTGTTAATGCTTTCTCAAAATAGAATATAATTTTTTTTTGCAGAACAAAACCCCACCAATGAAACAAAAAGGAAAACAAAACAGCTGGCTTATATGGCCCTTCTGGCAGAAAGCGATGCCAAGAAACTGTGAGTCGATGAAGAGGGAATAAGAAACCAGGCAACAGACAAATAAACAGAAGAAAAATGGGTTGGGAGGGAAAGTAGAGCTAGGAAATAACAATGCATTCGCTTAACTCCCCTTTGCCATAAATAAGGCAAAAACTAAACTGCTTTAATATGGTAGCAGTTTTGCACTTCAACGCTATAATTCATTGCCTTAATTTCTATTGGTAATCCCAATTTCAGAAGGTCATTTTCAAAATGAACCACAATGTCTATAAATCCAATTGATTCAATGGGTATATTCCAGTTGGGACTATTAATAGGATTCAGGGCACTATAATTTCTTTCGCCTTCGGGGTGAGAATAAGGGCGGAATAGAAATACTGTGAATGAATAAATAAAAATAATAAAGACGCCCTGAAAATCATGCCATCATGTTTACCATATATGTATCTGTAATCTGCTCTGAGTCCCTTTGGGAAGATAGAGCGGATTATTATTATTATTATTATTATTATTATTATTATTATTATTATTATTATTGACACAATGACATTGTATGACACAGCAAACAAGATAGATGTGCTGGATTTCCTATCACAAAACCACAAGTCTAGGACTGTGTGATGTATTTTCGGATGATGTGCACAGATCCCAGTAGGGTGGCCTTTTGCAGTTGGTAGATCGTAATTTTGTCAATGTCTATTGTTTCCAAATGCCGGCTGAGATCTTTTGGCACGGCACCCAGTGTGTCCATCACCACCGGGACCAGCTGTACTGGTTCATTGTTGTTGTTGTTGTTGTTGTTGTTGGGATTACTGTAAACTCAGAATGGCTTCAAAGCAAACAACAGCAGCAGATGGGAAATGAAGCTTTACTCTAATGATGCTGTTAATTGACCATGGAGATGAATTAGAACTTTAAATAAAATTATTATTAAAGCAACTTTCCAAGCCCTGGGGAAATATAGGAAGGAAGACAATGGTTCAATTACAATCCAGTGTGTATATGATCCTTCCAGTTTTTAAAAAAGGATTTAGTGCTCCTTGAATCCTTGAAAACTTAATGATATAATGATAGATTCTTCCTCTGTTCACTTCCCGTCTCTTTCATTCCACTCTGACTCTTTTCAGAAGATGCTGAAAAGTGCTGCATATGTTGGGGCTTTATGAAAATAACACATCATTAAGAGGCTGCAGTTGAAGCCTTAAGCTATTGCTGGGAACAGATATTTCTAGGGTCGTTGGATTTCATGGACAAAATTAGCAAGAAAGGAGCACACCACGTTGCGCAACGTGCGCTATTGAATTTAAGGCCTTCTCCCCGTAGACCATGATATTTTTGTTCCCTTCCAACCTCTTTGAGAGCTGTCTCATCGGTTTAGTGTGAGGCTTTGCTCAGCTTGGACATCACCCACGACCTCCGCAGTCTTTGGATTCCTCTTCTCCCAGATGTCCTCTTTGGTGAAGCCGTCTGAGTAATGTATCTGATAAATCTGCTTCATTAGGAAAGCACCTTCTGCTTGAGAAAGACAGGCCTGATGAGGCAAATTTGTATCTGGCATTATGCCATTCCCGCAACCCACCTCTCAGAGGGAGACCTTTTTATTCTTTTTAAGTGTTTTGTCTAAATCAATTTGCTGGGAGGTGGAGATGTTGTCATTTCTTAACACTGAGATTTGTGTAGTGTCTCAGGGACCCTCGAGTCATGACCCCGTCGCCATTATGGATCAGACCAAAGAAGATATGGGGTTTGTGCCAACTCCGCAAGATTCTGCTCCCTTCCAGATGTCCCCTGTTGACAGTTTTAGCCCACAGTTAATTTTAAAAGGCCCTTGAGCCAGAGCCCGGTTCTCCAGAGAGCGCTCCTTTTGACCGAAGATTGTTTTGGGAAACATCTCGCTCAGAGAAGCAGAGTCAGAGAAAAAGCGCTAGATTAGCGGAGAGAGCAAGCATTAATTAAGCCAGTTCCCTTGAGAGTTTCCCGGGAGGATTGCATCTGGCAAGTTGTTGACTTTAGTCCACTTTCCCTTGGGAAAGAGTGTTCAGACACCTGGCTGGAAAGGAGAGCGAAGTCCCATAAAAGTTCTGGGCGCCGACTGACCTTTGCGGTGTTCAGCGTGTCAGTTGAGGAATTCGCATCGACTCTAGTCCGGGCGTTGCATCTCGTCTCCCTGCCAAGCCTGGACAGCGATTCAGCTCTACCACGACTAACTTTGCCTTGCCTTGTATCCAGAGCCAGCCCTAGGTATTTTTCAAGTGTAGGCGAACAGAATTTTGCCCCCCCCCCCCAAACCAATCACTGAAAAATAAAAGCATTGGATAAGCGAAAATTTTTGATAATAAGGAAGGATTAAGGGAAAGCCTATTAAACATCAAATTACATTAAGATTTTACAAATTAAGCACTAAAACATCATGTTTTATAACAAATCAACAGAAAAAGCAGTTCAATGCCTTGCGGAGGCAGGCTGCAGGAGATAGGAGTTGCCTCGATGGCGCCCCCAACAAGATGGCGCCACAGGCAACTGCCTAGTTGGCCTGGTGGTTGAACCGCCTCTGCTTGTATCCTAGCCTCGGATTGAAAACCTGGAACTCTTTGACAGACCTTGCTGTAATCCCCACTCAAACAGCTTAGAAGTTTGAGTGTGTTTCGGTTATCGGATTTAAAACTTTGAACTCTAATACTGGACATCTACTTTCACATTACTGGACTATATTTGACCTTTTCTGAAAGGACTATTGCTGGACTATATACTCTGCTTATTTTTGGTTTTCTCCTTTATTTCTTTAATAAAGATATTAGATTGTTTATTGGCCTCCGTGTCTGGTTCCCAGTGCTCACACTGTCCTGAGGCGTCACAATTTATATTTTTTTGTTTTTAACCTTGATTTAAAAAAAACCTGTTCTTGAATACTGCTGTTGCTGATATCTATTCCAAGAAAGTCAAGGTTGGCTGATGGTGTTTCACCAATTCAGGTGGACCTTCATAGGACAATTAAAGTAGCCATTGAAACTTGCTGAAAGGTTGGCCAACTCTATGATCGTATTCCCCTGCTGCTGGTCCTCCAGATGGTTTGGGCATCCCAGTCATTCACCAAAAACCCATCCAGCAAGTTCGGCTGTCACTTCCAGACTTTCAGAGGTTCGCTCATGTATATCAGCCGAGCATCTTAGCTTTGAGACCAAAGGACACACAAAGAGCCAGATAAGAACCTGCAAGTGTTGATGCATGGGATGTTGGGATCCTGTGAGCATGGGTTCCAAGGTGCACAGAATTCTGAGATAATTGACAGAGGATAGAGAATGACCGAGCATAATTTATTTATTTACTTACTTCATTTCTACCCCGCCTTTCTCAACCTCGAAGGGGACTCAATGCGGCTTACAAATCCAGCAAAAATTCAATGCCGCACAGGTAAACAATAAAATACGTCTGAGAAGAGGGGTTTTGTCATGCAATTGCTGAAAAAGTCCCCCTCGGCTTATACTCAGGTGAGGGTCCTGGTTGGCTTATATTTGGGTCAGCTTATACTCGAGAATATATGGTACATTTATTATTTTTCTCTATTATTATTGGTATTATTACATTTATTATTTTTCTCTATTATTGTTGCTACTATTACATTTATTTTACTCTATTTTTATTATTAATAATAATGCATTTATTATTTCAATCTGATATTATTATTATTGCATTTATTATTTTACTCTATTTATTATTACTTGTATTATTTTCCTGTGTTTATTATTATTATTATTATTACATGTATTATTTTACTATATTATTATTAAAAGGATACATAAGCACATTGACATTGAAGAAGATGAGAATAATGATTTGATCAGAGTTGGACAGTCTTATCTTAAATTTGAGCTTTATGTAAATATTCAAAAATGTTTAACCTACCGATGCCTAAATTAATGTAATTTTATTGTTATCAGTTTTTATTTCTGAAATTTCCCACCCTCGGCTTATACTGGAGTCAATGTTTTCCCAGTTTTTTGTGGTAAAATTAGGTGCCTCAGCTTATATTCGGGTTATTATTATTATTATTATTATTATTAAACTTTATTTGTACCCCGCTAGCATCTCCCGAAGGACTCGATGCGGCTTACAAAGGTCAAGGCCTCAACACACAATATAACAATACAAAACAAAAGGCAAATTAAAAACAATTAAAACAGTATAAACAATACTTATACTCGGCTTATACTCGAGTATATATGGTATATAGAGAGAGAAAGTTGTCCAACTGGTGAGTTTTTCCATTTTCTTCTTCTCACATTCAAGTGTGAAAAGCAACATTTTACTCAGTCTTGGGGCAAATTCGCTTGCGTTCTTACCGTTAAGGAAAAGCCCTTCTTTTGACACAGAAGGTGAATATCGTTCCTCTTGATCTTCTCTCGATTGCTGCATGGCACAGCACAGAATTTTAAATAGGCTAATTCGGTCCACAATTGCATGGAGATTACATGCTTTCTCCCAGTGCAGTTGAAGAAGAGGCACAAGAAAAAGAAGAAGAAAGAATTGACATATTGTAGGAATAATAATAATAAACACACGCACACACACACACACACACACACACACATCCAGGGAAGCGGTTGCTTTGTGTGCCTTCGTGTGACTCATTAGGTCCCTTGCTGCCCGTCTTCAAATGACAAATTTTCTGCTCTGCCTATGGAGGCCTGAGTTGAAAGAAAGTCATTCCACAACCCCTAGAAAGAGCAAATTATGCCTATTCAAGGGACAAAGTTGAAAACGGCATTTCAAATAATTTAATTACGGGCTATAATTACTTTACCAAATTGGCGAAGCATTCATTAGACAATGGCAATTTCCACTTAATTCCCCATGATACAAATCCTGCCTTTGAAATACAAAAGGTCTTAGATTCTTGCAAATCCCCCAAGTATGCTTTGAATTGCCTAGGAAATGGCCAACAAAGCGACCATGGGGCCGGGCTGTGGCGCAGGCTGGTGAGCAGCCAGCTGCAATAAATCACTCTGACCAAGAGGTGGTGAGTTCGAGGCCAACCCATGTCCGGGTGAGCACCTGACAATTAAAAATAAAATATAGCCCCTGCTTCTTGCTGACCTAATCAACCCAAAAGATAGTTGCATCCATCAAGTAGGAAATTTAGGTACCAATTATGTGGGGAGGCTAATTTATGACACCATAAAAATCACCCAGCCGCCGTTGGAATGAGGAAGTTGCCATGACAGTGGATGATGAAGCAGCTGCTCCCCTTGTGGCCGGAATCAAGCATAACCTCAGGAAGCTGGAAGCTGGAGAAGGTTTAAAATTGCCTCTGTGTCTGTCTCTGTCTCTGTTCTATGTTATATGGCATTGAATGTTTGCATTATATGTGTGCAATGTGATCCTCCCTGTAAATAAAATAAAATAAAATAAAATAAAATAAAATAAAATAAAATAAAATAAAATAAAATAAAATAAAATAAAATAAAATAAAATAAAATAAAATAAACAATAATAACATCCAGCAGATGAATTTTTTTTTGGGGGGGGGGGGGGGAGACAGTGTGCTATGTTTACAGAAGATAAAACATTGTCAAGGAAGTTATCTGGGACATGACACTACCCAGTGAAGAAGATACTCTCTGTGGACCGTGATGTAACTCGGTCTCCTGTATTAGCTTGTAGTTCAGTCATCAGAGAACAATTTTCTATGGTAAATCAGAAAAAAATGCATTTTTTAGAAGCGTCATATAAAAAAAGACAATGGGTTATTGTGAATTTTCCAGGCTGTATGACGATGTTCCAGAAGTATTTTCTCCTGACATTTCACCCACATCTATGGCAGGCATCCTCAGAGATTGTGAGGTCTGTAGGAAACTAGGCATGATCCCGGCCATGAAAGCCTTTGACAACACATTGTTTGTCCTTGCTTTTCATAAAAGTTGCCTTCTAGGAAGGAAGGTGTCTTGGTAACTATTTCCAGTCTCAGAAGATTCCATTAGCTTATTATGCAAACGATGCATCATTCTGCAAGCTAATCCTGACACATCATATTATATAATGTAATCAAATAAAAAGGAGGCCCAGGATGAGATGAAATACAAATTAGTGTTATCTTTATGCAAAAACTCTTGGCCTAACCTTCCCACATAACAATCATAACATGGTTTAAAGGTTTTCCCACAACATTAAGTCCAGTCGTGTCCAACTCTAGGGGTTGGTGCTCATCTCCATTTCTAAGCCTATATATATATATATATATATATATATATATATATATATATATATATATATAAGCTGTGCCCGACCACGTGTTGCTGTGGCGTCGTCCGCAGTGAGTTTTTGTTTGTGGAGGCAAGTATGAATGTTGTAATTAGTTACCTTAATTAGCATTGAACGGGCCTGCAGCTTCAAAGCATGGTTGTTTCCTCACTGGGGGAATCCTTTGTTGGGAGGTGTTAGCTGGCTCTGGTTGTTTCCTGACTGGCATTCTTCTGTTTTCAGAGCTGGCGTTGTCCATAGACACCTCCAAGGTCATGCGGCTGGCTTGACTACCTTCTATTGATCTACTCACATTTGCATGTTTTCGAACTGCTAGGTTGGCAGAAGCTGGGGCTAACAGCGAGAGCTCACCCCGCTCCCCAGTTTCAAACCTGTGACCTTTTGGTCCGCAAATTCATCAGCTCAGCACTTTAATAAGCTGTGTCACCAGGGCACATAACATGAGACGGCATTATATTTCCGCATAGGAAAAGCCCCTGTTTTGGACATTTTGCAAATTATGCATTCTCATGTCATCGCACTGAAATGTGCCAGTCGGGAGATCAAGGTTTATAGTGTCGTCATAAAAGGGGCCTTGGACGGATTCCCCGCCAACATCGCAGTTGCTAATGAAAAGAGTGAGTGAGGCAGAACAGCCCACGGAGTTTAATTGAAAATTTATTAATACTTTAATGCACCACTGTTTGATTCATTCAATTTACGGGCAGATAACATTTAATACATTCTCCGTTTTTAAATTAATAAAATAATCTTCAATCTGCCTGGCATGCTGGCTCTTTATCGACTCTTTTTTGCCTTTATGGAAGGTTCCAGCCCCTTTGGGTACCGAGGAGAAGAAGAGAAGCTAAACATCAGCAAATGACATCTCTCTGATCCTTATCTGGACTACTTAGGAGCGGCTCCCTCCGCCTCCTGCTCTGCTCCGTGTACTGAAAGCATTGTCCGTCTTATCCTGACATCCCTTTGATTTTTTGCTTAACCTAATTGGATCTTCTCTGGGAGACTGGAAGAAAGCCGTCCTGCTGTGCTCGAGCTCACAATAAATGCATACGACTGAGGTTCGTCTTTGTGTGTGTATAAGAGAGCGCAGGTAGGGAGGAACACCAGCATCTGGGACAGAGTTTGTTTCAGACCAGATTGGATTCTGCAAAGCGGTTAAGACGCTCCAAACCCAAGGCCCAGTAGTAGTATCTGTATCATGCAGATAGGCTGAACCCACTTACACCCTGCTCAAAGGTCATCCTTTCCTGGATTTATTATTTATTTTATTTATTTACAGTATTTATATTCCGCCCTTCTTTCTCACCCCGAAGGGGACTCAGGGCGGATTACAATGAACACATATATGGCAAACATTCAATGCCAACAGACAAACAACATACAGTATAGACAGACACAGAGGCATTTAACTGTGATTAAATGGTAATTGTACTCTCTCTCTCTCTCTCGCTCTTTTCTCCCTTGGTTGTTTCTACTTTGACAGTTTGTACACGGTGTTTCTATTGCCATCTCACCACAAGAAATAAGAGACCAGACAACAGTGTGGATTGAGATATGGGCAACTGGAGAGCAAAATATTCATTATTTATTCATTTATTTATTTACAGTATTTATATTCCGCCCTTCTTTCTCACCCCGAAGGGGACTCAGGGTGGATTACAATGAACACATATATGGCAAACATTCAATGCCAACAGACAAACAACAAACATTAGACAGACTCAGAGGTATTTTTAACATTTTTCCAGCTTCACGATTCCGGCCACAGGGGGAGCTGTTGCTTCACCGTCTAGTAGTGGCTGTACTTCCTCATTCCTTTCCTCGTGTTTTGCTGGCAGTTTTATGGTGTTGTAAATTAGCCTCCCGCATAAAGCGTCCCTAAATTTCCCTAATTGACAGGTGCAACTGTCTTTCGGGGCTGCATAGGTCAACAGCAAGCCGGGGCTATTAATGGTCAGAGGCTTAACCCGACCCGGGCTTTGAACTCATGACCTCTCGGTCAGTAGTGACTTATAGCAGCTGGTTACTAGCCAGCTGCGCCACAGCCCGGGGATTGTTGTCCCCATTTCTGTGACAGTCAGAAGACAAGTCCAGAATCATAGAATCGTAGAATAGTAGAGTTGGAAGAGACCTCATGGGTCTCTTCTTTCTGCTTCTGTCTTCTGGAGTATTCGCTCTACCTCCTAATTTGGTTTCATCTGAAAACGTGATGATCGTCATCATCATCATCATCATCATTTAATTACTTATTAATTGCCCTCCATCCAAGATGCTCTAGGCCAGGGGTCCTCAAACTTTTTAAGCAGAGAGCTGGTCCACAATCCTTCAGACTGTTGAGGGGCCGAATTATCATTTGGGGAAAAAAACCGAACAAATTCCTATGCACACTGCACATATCTTATTTGTAGTGCAAAACAACAACAATAACAATGAAAGAACAATACAATATTTAAAAATGAAAATAATTTTAACCAACATAAACCTATCAGGATTTCAATAGGAAGTGTGGGCCTGCTTCTGGCCAATGAGATAGTCAGGTTAATTAGGATTGTTGTTGTTGTTGTGTGTCTTCAAGTCATTTCAGACTTTGGGCAAGCCTAAGTCCAAAATTTATTTATTTATTCATTTACTACATTTATTTACTACATTTATATCCCACCCTTCTCACCCCAAAGGGAACTCAGAGCAGCTGTATGTACATACAATATATTATATTATTAGCATAGCACAATATTATTATACTATATTGAACTATACCACTATACTGTAATATTATATGTAATATATAACATATAATTAATATTATTATATGATATTATTGTTAGTACTGTATTGTATAAAATGATAATATTATTATCAATATTATATGTATATATACAATATATTATTAAAACGGATATAAAAATATTATATTATAAATGAGGGCGAGGGCCAGGTAAATTACCTTGGAGGGCCACATCCGGCCCCCGGGCCTTAGTTTGGGGACCCCTGCTCTAGGCAATCTACAAGATAAAATTGTAAAGGATAAAAATACATACATACAAATATTGAAAAAATTAACATAGATTAAAAGCTCTAGTAAAGAGCCAGGTCTTGAGTGCGAGGGTGAAAGGCCCTAACTCACGCATGGCTCTCATGGCTGTGGCGCAGGCTGGAGAGCAAGCCAGCTGCAACCAGCTGCAATGAATCACTCTAACCAGGAAGTCATGAGTTCGAGGCCTGCTCGGAGCCTATGTTTGTCTTGTCTTTGTTCTATGTTAAAAGGCATTGAATGTTTGCCTATATGTGTAATTTGATCCGCCCTGAGTCCCCTTCGGGGTGAGAAAGAAGGGCGGAATATAAATGCAATAAATAAATAAATAAATAAAAAAATATAGGGTGGCAAGGCATTCCATAAGGCAGGGGCAGAAATAGAAAAAGCTCTGCGTCTAAACCTTCATCTAAGTTATTAATAAAGATGTTGAACACAACTGAGCCCAGGATGGAACCCTACTTATGACACTCCATTCGTCACTTGTTTCCAGGATGAAGTGGAAGCATTGGTGAGAATCACCCATTGGGTTCGTTCACTTAACCAATTACAGATCCAGCTAACCATAGTTCTGCCTAGCCCAGATTGGACTATTTTGTTTGCCAGAAGGTCGTGGGGACCTTGTCAAACACTTCTCAAAATGAACACCCTTCTCAAAACAACAACTCCTATTATTTTATTGGTTGGATTCAAATCCCACTTTTCTTCCCATGAGCTCTAAGTAGTGTATATCACATTCTTCCTTGATCCTTACAACGACCCTACGAGGAATGTGAACCTGATGAAAGGTCACCCAATAGTATTCAAGACACAACAGAAACTAGAAACTTTATCAGTGAACCTATTACATTACATTGGGTCTTTCCTTCTGACATAAAGTATGTTTGCTCTGAGTCAGATGAATTTGACTGAGAAACAGAAAACATTCAAATCTCAGCTCATTTTACTGAGAAAAAATACTTTTCTCTCCATGTCCCCACCATGAAGCTGTAGGTTTTTTTCTTATGCAGCAGGCATCATTCTGTAATGGAAATGGAAACACTCACGTGGATGCAATAGACTGAAACGGCTCCATCCTTTGCGTCAATGAGCTATGAAATACTCATTTCTTTGCAAGTTTGGACATAGGGAGAAAAGCAGCACCTATTGAAGACCCTAGAAGCTCCGATGGTCTGTAAAATGGATAATCTACACCTTGGCCTTTGTGTGGGTGCTCATCTTAGAAACACTTTGCAGCGAAAAAAACCCAAATATGATTTCCATTAGTCTTTTTCAGAGAGAAAGAGAGAGTTTTTTGTGTTCTATCCATGAGAGCTGATGCCAGTCACTATAATGACTTGATGTAAGGAAGTCACCAATGATGGTCCCATCTTCAGGAGGTGAGTGAAGGCAAGTTTTCTGGAGTCATGCATGACATGTGTAATGCTCCTAGGCAGCGCGAACACTGGGAACCAACACGGAGGCCAATAAACAATCTAATATCTTTATTAAAGCAATAAAAGTTTCAAACAAAAATGAGCAGAATAGATATTCAAGCAGTTGACCTCTTAGGAAAGATCAGAATTAGTCCAAAAAATGAAAGTCTTATGTCCAATATTAGAGTCCAAAGTCCAAAATCCAATAACCGAAACACACTCAAACTTATTGGGAGTTTGAGTGGGGAAAGGAGCAAAGTTCCTCAGGAAAGTACTTGAAGTAATAGTCCAGAACAAGGTTTCAAGGCAAGGCTAAGGCTGTTCGTGATGGATCTGAAACGCAGTCCAAACTTGGCAAGGGACGAGACACAAAGCCCGGTCTACTCGAGAGTAAGCGCGCCAGCAGGCCGCTTGGAAGCTCAGGATCAAGAGACAATGTATTCTTCAATCAGAAGTTCAGTTGACACCACGACAGAGATTCTCTGCACAGAACTTTTATTGAAGTCCAAGAGCTCCCCTAAAGCAGGTGCTTGACTCCCCAAATCTTCCCAAGAGAAACGAGCTGCTAACAACGAGGCGCCAGATGCCTGCCTCCCCAATTCTTCCCAAGAGAACTGGCTTAGCCACAATTGCCTCACTCTGCTAATCTCACACTTTGCCTTAAACTTTGTCTTTGAGAGTGGTCTGTTTTGAAAGTAGCCCTTCTATCAAACTCTAAACTCTCCGGAGATCCGGGAAGAGCCAGCAACATCTCAAGGGCATTCCTAATTGGCTCTGGCTCGGCAATGTCAACAGGAGACATCTGGAAAGGGATTGAATCTTGCTGAGGTGGGGAAAAACCCAAATCCTCTTCAGTTTGATCAGCAGTGGCTGCTGGATCAGGGGCCAAAGGTGCCTGAGACATCACAACATGAGTCTCTGGTATCTCTATTGTCAGGGGTTAATTGTCACCCTGACTTATTTATGAGTCAGGTCTCTCACCTTTTTCTCACCAGTCAGACCACTTAGGCATCGGCAAAAGTGGCACCAACAAACAACAGCTCAGTCGTAAATTTTCTGCTGATCCCAGTGGTACTAAACTTTTATTTACAGACTATATACAATACTAAAAACCATCTCTATCAGGACACATGTTCACCGGCAAGGGCAAAGCATGGCACATCCTCTCAGTTCGCTGAGTCTGTTATCAGTGCTAGCAGGCACCTCCCAACATTCCACAGTTCATGACGAATGTTCCATCCAGGCAGTTGAAACAGAAGTCTTGACCCATTGGCCCTGCAGGCAATCAATCAAGGCTGGCACGTAATTAACTCCTGTGCTGCTGGAAAGCTTGCCGGAACACATAGACACAATCCAACAGCAACAAATGAATTTAATTTTTCACACCATAACAACAAAAACACTGACATCTTTTTCTTCCCCAGGTGAATACTTGTGGCACATCCTACTCCAAATGGACGCATGCTTCTAACCCCACAAAAGTGGAGGGACTGGTTGGATATGTCTTCTCTCTTTCCCTCTTTGGTACATCAGGGGCCTAATATTTGGATGGTAGAGAGACTATGCAGTATGATCTTGGCCATTCATGGTTTCTGGTTGTGTCTGCCCTGTTGCCATTGAGCCTAGAGAAGTCCTGTATCATTTCTTTGGAGTAGTGAGATCCACGTTGAAGAAAGTTCACTGGAACCATGATTGATCCAATTTCAACTTTCCAGCAGCTAGGATACACCAAGTGTCGTCTGACTCAGCTATTGTGATGTATTCAATGGATAATGATATGGGTATCTTAATTGTACGGCATAATCCTATGGATTTAGTGGTATCGTATAGTTGAGCTATAATAATGCCTGCAAATCCCCCAAAATGTGTATCTAAAGCTAAATACTATGACGGGACCTTTCTTCTAGACTACCTTCCCATTACTGCTGAACATGTGTTTAGGTTTACTTTAATCTCTTTACATCCTGCTTCATTGTTTGGACAGTGCAAAAATATATTCCTAACAAGACAATTTTACTCTTGTTTAGCTGCTATTGTTTTGGAAAAACTTGTGATCAGCTAACGGCAGCCATTCCTATTGCAACAAATAGTGGAAAAAAACGAATCACAACCTAAACTTGGAAATAAATACCGTATATACTCGAAGATAAGCCGAGTTTTTCAGCCCTTTTTTTAGCTGAAAAAGCTTCCCTCAGCTTATAATAGCATCAAGGTCAAAGCCAGGCAGCAGAACCTGAAGGCCATTGCTTGCAATATATGATATATTTCTCTCTTACCTTCCCTTATCAGTGTGTTTTCTTTTGCAAAGGCTCCCTCGCTCTTAACCAAGGGAATGTTTTGAAAAGGGAAAGACGCCCTTGCAAGTCAGGAAGAAGAAAATACATATATCCATTAATCTTATAAAAGCATTTCCCCTGAAATGTTTGTTAATCTATCCTACAGATATATAGGCATTAACCACCTGTACGCATTTGCAATCCCTATGTACTTATATATCTGTATCTATCTATCTATCTATCTATCTATCTATCTATCTATCTACATTAATTTTATATATGAATTTTCCCCTCATCTGTTTGCAGGTCCTTGCAAATTCTATATACATATAGATCCATGTACCTGTATATCTGTATCCATATATATATATACACACACACACACACACACACACATTATTTAACCTATTGATGGCTTGATTAATGTAATTTTATTGGTATCTATTTTTATTTTCAAAATTCACCAGTAGCTGCTTCATTTCCCACCCTCGGCTTATGTTTGGGTCAATAAGTTATCCCAGTTTTTGGTGGTAAAATTAGGTGCCTCAGCTTATATTTGGGTCAGTTTATACTCGAGTATATACGGTAATCCCAAATTCTAGTTTCTTCCAATTCTAATTTGGTTTCTCTTCCATAACAAAGGAATATGTAAATTACATTATGGCCTGAATCGTAGTGTTAGTTCGACCTATGTGTAGACGTAACATTCGGTACCTGCTTCAAGTAACGTCCTCAATTTGGAAACAATCAATGCATTCAGAAAAATAGCTTGACATGGTACACGTATTATAATTCTATCTGATGCCAAAATCTCCAAGAAGAAGATGAACCAAATGAAACCAGGTTGTTTGCAGATGTGTTTCGAGCAAGCTACATGTGACAACCTTTTCCTAGTTTCCAGCTGATGAAATAAAATTTCGGAACGTCCTCATACACTTCCACAAATATCATAATCACTGTCACCAAATTTGGAAGGATCTGCATTTTCTCACATCACAGACTCGTCTATAAGCAGATTTCCTCCTTGATCATACACATAACTATATTTTTCTCCCAATCTGCTATTTCAAGTTGTTCACCATATGTTTCCTCTATTCCAGCTGATGCTCTTCTGGCAATGTTTTTAGTTATGATCAATATTTAAATATTCCCCACATGTTTTCAAACCACTTTCCATCTTTCATCATTGTCAAGAGTCTCTGTTGGAAGTAACCTCAAGCACCTGGGTATATCACCCATTGTACAAAACTGGTTTCATTCCAATTGCATTGGTTACAGTGTCTATGCCTTGGGACCAAGGGCGCACCTACATTGTTGAATTAATGCCGTTTGACACCATGTAAACTGTGTACTCAGTGCTCTGGAATCCTGGGATTTGTAGTTTGTCAAGACCCCAGAACTCTTTGGCTGACAAGGCTAAATAAATTATGAGACTACAATTCCCATTACTCATAATGATTATAGAGAAATAGAAGAGGAAATGAGACCCATTTAAGTCCTGAGTGTGATCTCAAGCCACCCGAATGCGGATTGTCCTCAACCGTATTCCTAGAACAGTGGTTCCCAACCTGTGGTCTATGGACCATCAGTGGTCTCCAAGAACTAAAATATGGTCCATGACCTCACTGTTACTACACCATGCAACGAGTGGCTGGTCTTGCAAAACTCTTTTATGGTGCCGAGGCAACGGGAATGTCGGGAGAGTAAAGGCTGATTACACACAAAAGGCATGACAACAAGCCTCCTGTCTGCTGCTTCTCCTCCTCCTCCTGTTCCATGTGGTGCCTGGAAGCGGGGCACCTTGATGTCTTCGTTTTAGGCTTGTTCCTGGAGATATTTGGGGTGCTGGTTCAGAAAATTGCATTGGATAGACTACATCAAATCTAGATTATAAAATACTAGCTGTGCCCAGCCACACGTTGCTGTGGCAAAGTGGTGGTGGTATTGGTTAAAAATTGTTGTGTTATTTTTATTTGACGTTATTTGTATTTTGTAATTAATTTTATTGTTATTTATCTTTTTATTTATTATATTTTATTATTTTCTTGTATTATTTTTAGTTATTTTCTGTTATTATAGTATTTTATTGTATTTTTTTAGTGTTATTAATTATTTTTAGTGTTTTTTAGTGTTTTTTATTGGGTTGCTAGGAGACCAAGTTGGAGGAGCTTAGCCTTCTAACTGGCAGCAATTGGATAAAAGCAATTATTCCTCTCTCTCTAATTAGGACTTTATTTTTCTTTTCTTTTTGTTGTATCAACCTAGAGGCATGGATGAGGGGTTGTGATGTCAATTTTTGAGGTTGTGGGGTGTTTACTTTTGTTGTTTTGTCCGCTGCCGTGATGCCATCACTCTTTTATATATATAGATGGTCCTCTTTGGGTGAGCAGATGACGACTACTGAATGGGATATGCTTTGTATTAGAAACTATATCTTATGTGGTCTATCCAATGCAATTTTCTGAATCAGCACCCCAAATAACCAAACTATACCTAAAGTTGACCAAAAACTGATTTGTAACCCTTTTGGTAGTAAGGTTGGTCTTTGGTCAAAAGAAAGGTTGGGAAACTCTGTCCTAGAACAACTCCACCCAAATGGATGCAAAAGAAATATTTATTAATCGTATCATTATGGGATTAATCGCCCATTGAATTATTGCCACAGGAGGAAGAGATGACTATCAACACAAATAGCTTTTAAAACGGATTAGACAAATGCATTACATTATTGGGTCTATCAGTCAGTACTAGCTAGAGTTTTCTTGTTTATTTGGCTGCTCAGGGGTGTATAATCTGTTCCTTAACTCAAATGAATCCTCAGACCAAAGCACTGTATTAGAAGCAACATAAAACAAAACCAAACAACAACAAAAATTATGCATTAAATCATCCAATGGGGAAAATGCAAAATAAATTAGCTGCATTAGCTTGGCTTCCCAGCGGGAAGAATTATACAAAACCAAACTCAGTCTCATCAGATGTGGAAGTTAAAAGCTTGCCTTAAAAAAAAGGCTTTGTAAGCCTATCTTGAGTCTGGCGAATTTAGAAATAGTGATGCATTTCATAAATGTCGGCCAGCAACGGAGGATGCTTTGATCATTAACAAAACATCCAATACCCTTAAAGACACGGCATTCTCTAGAGATATTCAGAACCAGAAACAGATGCAGTCAACACCAGCATCTTTACAGGATGAAGGGATTGTGGGGCTTCATGGACTAACAATTAGGTTCAGCCCAAAACATTTGTCTGTAATAATAACAACAACAATAATAATAATAATAATAATAATAATAATAATAATAATAATAATAATAATAATAATAATAATTTCTGGCATTGTATATTTCTGTGGCTGTTCATTTGTATTTTGATTCTGTAGCCCACTTGTCGATGGATGTCCAGAATTGGCAGCATCCACCTCAGTCTTTTTTATCCTGGGCAACAACCAAGCCAGTATAGACTTCGTTTTGGTTTGATTCTCCATAATGCTAATGGGTTAGGTGCTCTTAGTTCCACTCCTCAGTTGAGACTTCTCTGGCTTGGTTGGACACAACAAGGTGGCACCCAAAGAAGAAGAACATGCCCTGGCAGAATATGTAAAGGAAAGTGAATAACCTGCTTTGATTGAAGTCAAAAATCAGAAACTCCTCAAGGCACAACAGACAAAAAAATCAGTACAAGAAAACAGCACTACAAACTAGAGCTGACAAAATAGAAGGAAAAGCTGACAAGGAGAAGACCTGACTCTGGCTCACGAATGGGACCCTGAAGAAGGAAGGAGACAGAAGGCCTGATCCTTGCAGCCCAGGAGCAAGACATCAGGACAAAGGCAATTCAGGCCAAGATGGAAAAATCAGCTGATGACCCAAAATGCAGACTGTGCAAGGAAACCGATGAAACCTTTGATCATATCCTCAGCTGCTGTAAGAAAATTGCACAGACAGACTACAAACAGAGGCACAACTATGTGGCCCAAATGATCCATTGGAACTTATGCCTCAAGTACCACCTCCCAGCAGCAAAGAACTGGTGGGATCACAAACCTGCAAAAGTATTGGAAAATGAGCACGCAAAGAGACTGTGGGACTTCCGAATCCAGACTGACAAAGTTCTGGAACACAACACACCAGACATCACAGTTGTGGAAAAGAAAAAGGTTTGGATCATTGATGTCGCCATCCCAGGTGACAGTCGCATTGACGAAAAACAACAGGAAAAACTCAGCCGCTCTCAGGACCTCAAGATTGAACTTCAAAGACTCTGGCAGAAACCAGTGCAGGTGGTCCCGGTGGTGATGGGCACACTGGGTGCCGTGCCAAAAGATCTCAGCCGGCATTTGGAAACAATAGACATTGACAAAATTACGATCTGCCAACTGCAAAAGGCCACCCGACTGGGATCTGCACGTATCATCTGAAAATACATCACCCAGTCCTAGACACTTGGGAAGTGTTCGACTTGTGATTTTGTGATACGAAATCCAGCATATCTATCTTGTTTGCTGTGTCATAATAAAATAATAATAATAATAATAGTAATAATAATAATAATAATAATAATAATAATAATAATAATAATAATAATAATAATACTTTATAGCCCATTCCATCTCCCGAAGGACTCAGGGCGGCTTATACAGGGACAAGCCAGATTCTGTCGTCTCTGGCTCCTTGATCCTGATCAGTGTCTCTGTTTCTGCATCCGATATGTTTGTTTGAGCAAAATGTGACAAGAGAGGTGCGGAAGTGTCAAACTATCACTGGCTACTTTTGCTTTATCCGAGGGAGCGGCATTTCTACTATTTCTATTACTTTTCCCACTGACAGTCACTCTAGGACCTTGAGACAAATTTTCCTTTTGAATGTTGTTAATGTATCTCGTCTTCCGTGTGGTGATACTTCTGCACTTCCCACTTTATTTCTGTCACCACCTTTGGATAGTGACTCAAAAAAATATGACCCTGTAAGTTAAACAAAAAAAATTGTCATTTGGTTCAGAAGAGCCGACACATCAAATGGTCTTTATCTTCCCATCTCAGCCAGACAGCTGGAGAATAGGGTCATTTTTCTCCTTCCTAATCCATTTATAGATACTGAAGTTCTTAGCAATTTGTTCTCCTCCAAGATAAGAGGAAAAGAGATCTTCATTGGCTGATCTGACTCAGAGATGCCGGAGCCTGCGAGGAAGCAGAAAACATGATGTATGCCAATGGTATTCATGGCAAAGGCTGGAGATTGCATGAAAAGCGATGGCAAGATGTGATGTGAAAACGACTGTTTTGGGACGGGAATATTTCTAGACCTCCAAATCAAACATTATCCCTTTTTCCTTCTTCAAATAAAACTACTGGTAAGTATCTGTAGGCTACTGGGTTATCCATTAGCTATGCTGACGGCACCATTTTGATTTGTGGACTCAGGTTTGACCTCAAACTATGACAATTATAATTCACTAGCTTTGCCCGGCCACGCGTTGCTGTGGCTTATGGGAATCCTTTGTTGGACAGGTGGAACAGCAGTGAATAGCCTTGCAATCTCAAAGCCTGGCCATTTTCTGGAGTAGCTGGATCTGTTTGTTGTATGAACGTAGAGGCATGGATGAGGGGTTGTGCTGACAAGTTTAGTGTTTCTGGGATGTGTAGTTTTGTTGTTTTGTCCTAGGCTGAAATTTCATTACCCTTTTTATATATATAGACTAGCTGTGCCCGGCCACGCGTTGCTGTGGCTTATGGGAATCCTAATGGAATAGCAGTGAATAGCCTTGCAGTCTCAAAGCCTGGCTGTTTTCTGGAGTAGCTGGAGCTTTTTGTTGTATGAACGTAGAGGCATGGATGAGGGGTTGTGCTGCCAAGTTTAGTGTTTCTGGGATGTGTAGTTTTGTTGTTTTGTCCTAGGCCGAAATTTCATTACCCTTTTATATATATAGATAGATTAATAGCGGTGATGGAGATGGAAACGTGGAAGGGTGAAGAGGAGGAGCAAGAAGAAGAAGGAGAAGAGTTTTGGAGAAATTATGATCTTTGGAAAGGAATGACTTGGTTAGAAATCATAACCTTTTGGGAAAATTATGAAATAACCTTTTGGGGAAATCAGGAATCTCCCTGAAAAGAATTAAAAACAACCTGCTAGAGTCAACCTTCTCCCTAGTGGTAAACATCCACTAATATCCATGCAAGGCATTTCGATTTCTCTGCTCTTGAACTGATATACTGTATATACTCGAGTATAAGCCGACCTGAATATAAGCCGAGGCACCTAATTTTACCACAAAGAACAAAGAAAACATTGACGCCAGTATAAGCCAAGGGCGGTAAATTTCAGAAATAAAAATAGATACAGTAGAGTCTCACTTATCCAACACTCGCTTATCCAACATTCTGGATTATCCAACGCATTTTTGGAGTCAATGTTTTCAATATATTATAATATTTTGGTGCTAAATTCATAAATACAGCAATTACTACATAGCATTACTGCGTATTGAACTACTTTCTCTGCCAAATTTCTTGTCTAACATGATGTTTTGGTGCTTCATTTGTAAAATCATAACCTAATTTAATGTTTAATAGGCTTTTCCTTAATCTCTCCTTATTATCCAACATATTCACTTATCCAACGTTCTGCTGGCCAGTTTACGTTGGATAAGTGAGACTCTACTGTACCAATAAAATTACATTAATTGAGGCATCAGCAGGTTAAAGGTTTTTGAATATTTACATCAAGCTCAAATTTAAGATAAGACTGTCCAACTCTGATCAAATCATTATTCTCATCTTCTTCCATTTAAATGTGCTTATGTATCCTTTTAATAATAATAAAGTAATACATGTAATAATAATAATTAATAAATACAGGAAAATAATACATGTAATAATAATTAGAGTAAAATAATAAATGTAGTAATAATAATAAGATCAGAGTGAAATAATACATGTAATAATAATAATAAATAGAGTAAAAAATGTAATAGTAGCTACCATACTAGAGAAAAATAATAAATGTAATAATACCAATTATAATAGAGAAAAATAATAAATTCTCGAGTATAAGCTGACCCAAATATAAGCCAACCAGGACCCTCACCCGAGTGTAAGCCGAGGGGGGCTTTTTCAGTCTTAAAAAAAGGGCTGAAAATCTAGGCTTATACTTGAGTATATACAGTACTTTTGTCACCACATTCAACATTAGGTAGACCATTAGCTGTGTTCTTTTGAAAGAGATCTGGATTAGGTCTGAACTGAAAACCTGATCTAAAGAAATTCAAGCTTGAAATGGTGATGCTTCCTTCCTTATCACTGCACTTTATATTTCGTACATCAATTTTGTAACTGCCCTGTTATTTGTCGTCAGTCATCAACACTAGCATTGTCCTCTTATTGGACTTGAATCTTATAATATTTATATAGATTTGTGTAAGAAATCTAAGACTTCGCATTAACATTGTACTCTTTCTGCCTCCTCCAACACAATGGTCTGACTTTTAAAATAGTTTCCTCCTGGCATTCATTTTGTAATCAACACCCAGATGCTATTGAATTAATAAGATTTCATCTGCAATTTGACACAGAGGGGGCTGATTTGGCAAGAATGGTGAGATTTGCAGGACTGAAGCAAAGAAATATGAGCTGAGTAACTCATGATTAACGGCAATTTATGGGCTCAGATTGGAATGGATGGGTGCAGCACTTCCCCGGCAAATAAATTAGAAATCCTGTGATTAGTCCCGAACATAACAGGGCAACATGTCAGAAAGAAAGATCATTTTCCCTTCTCTGTCTTGCTAGTAAGAAGCAAAAGAGGGCAAGCCAACAAATGGATGAGAAAGAAAAAAGATTTTAAAATCCTCTTTATCTCAATTTTTCCTGCATATCTCCAATCCAGCCAGCATTTTTGTCCCTCTCTCTCTTTATATCAGGCTATGATATTTTTTCCTCTTCCTGAGTTTAAATTCATATATGTTATTCCTCATATGTATATTAAGCTTGTGCATTTCAGGAGAATCGCTTTTCCATTTTTGCAGGAAGCTCCTTATATCCGTTTTCCAAAAATGGATGCACTGTTGAATGGTGTTAGGGATTCCTCTTCTTCAGAAGAGGAAGGGGAGCAGGAAAGTGTTCATGAATCTGAGGGTGAGTTGGAATCTAAGGAAGAGATTTTGCAAGTACCCACTTTTCAGGAGAGGTGAAAGGAAACAAAGCAGAGACATAGTTCGGCTAGAATAGCTGCCAGAAATGCAGCTGAGTCATTAGGAACTGCCCTAGTAGCTGTGAGGAGACTCAGGGCTATAAAGCAGAAGCAGGTGCAGCCAGCTCTTGCTGGTAACAAACTGACTCTAATGCCTTCGCTCCCCATGTGCCTGCTCCGAGTCTGCATCTGGATTTATTGCTGTTTCTTTGTCTGAAGTAAGACTGCTATTTGATTTGGGACTGTATCAGAGACTAAGAACTGCATTTTCCCTAAGACTTCCTTGCTTTCTTTTGCATTATTCCACTGAGTGTGCTGTTCTTTATGTTTTGCTGAAGTAAAGTAGTTTTCATTTACTTACCACAGTGTCTTAAGACTGTTCTTGCAAGACAAAACAGAACAAATGGGTGTTTTCGTTACAAATATTAAAAAAACAGTTCACAACCTCTGAAGATGCCTGCCATAGATGTGGGTGAAATGTCAGGAGAGACTACTTCTGGAACATGGCCATACAGCCCGGAAAACATACAACAACCCAGTTCTTTTTGGCTCACCGGGGCCAAGGGGAGCTTCCCCTTTTCCCTGGGAGCGTTTCCTTTCTTCCCTTCAAGGGAGCCTCAACAATGGGGTTAAGAAAGCATCCTATCCAGCCCATTATGGGGGGGGGGGGCACTTCCCAGAGCCTCCCCTTCCATATCCTTCATTAGAATCATAGAATCATAGAATCATAGAATAGTAGAGTTGGAAGAGACCTCAAGGGCCATCTAGTCCAACCCCCCGCTAAGAAGCAGGAAATCGCATTCAAAGCACCCCCGACAGATGGCCATCCAGCCTCTGCTTAAAAGCCTCCAAAGAAGGAGCCTCCACCACGGCCCGGGGGAGAGAGTTCCACTGCCGAACAGCCCTCACAGTGAGGAAGTTCTTCCTGATGTTCAGGTGGAATCTCCTTTCCTGTAGTTTGAAGCCATTGTTCCGTGTCCTAGTCTGCAGGGCAGCAGAAAATAAGCTCGCTCCCTCCTCCCTATGACTTCCCCTCACATATTTGTACATGGCTATCATGTCTCCTCTCAGCCTTCTCTTCTGCAGGCTAAACATGCCCAGCTCTTTAAGCCTCTCCTCATAGGGCTTGTTCTCCAGACCCTTAATCATTTTAGTCGCCCTCCTCTGGACGCTTTCCAGCTTGTCAGCATCTCCCTTCATCTGCGGTGCCCAAAACTGGACACAGTATTCCAGGTGTGGTCTGACCAAGCCAGAATAGAGGGGGAGCATGACTTCCCTGGATCTAGACGTTATTCCCCTATTGATGCAGGCCAAAATCCCATTGGCTTTTTTAGCTGCCGCATCACATTGTAGGCTCATGTTTAACTTGTTGTCCACGAGGACTCCAAGATCTTTTTCGCACACACTGCTGTCAAGCCAGGCGTCCCCCATTCTGTATCTTTGATTTCCATTTTTTCTGCCGAAGTGAAGTATCTTGCATTTGTCCCTGTTGAACTTCATTTTGTTAGTTTCGGCCCATCTCTCTAGTCTGTCAAGATCGTTTTGAATTCTGCTCCTGTCTTCTGGAGTGTTAGCTATCCCTCCGAGTTTGGTGTCATCTGCAAACTTGATGATCGTGCCTTCTAACCCTTCGTCTAAGTCGTTAATAAAGATGTTGAACAGAACCGGGCCCAGGACGGAGCCCTGCGGCACTCCACTTGTCACTTCTTTCCATGATGAAGACGACGCATTGGTGAGCACCCTTTGGGTTCGTTCGCTTAGCCAATTACAGATCCACCTAACCGTAGTTTTGTCTAGCCCACATTTTACTAGTTTGTTTGCCAGAAGGTCGTGGGGGACTTTGTCGAAGGCCTTACTGAAATCTAGATATGCTACATCCACGGCATTCCCTGTATCGACCCAACTCGTAACTCTATCGAAAAAAGAGATCAGATTAGTCTGGCATGACTTGTTTTTGGTAAATCCGTGTTGACTATTAGCAATGACCGCATTTGTTTCTAAGTGTTTGCAGACCACTTCCTTAATGATCTTTTCCAGAATCTTGCCTGGTATTGATGTGAGGCTGACCGGACGGTAATTGTTTGGGTCGTTCTTTTTTCCCTTCTTGAAGATAGGGACCACATTCGCCCTCCTCCAATCTGCTGGGACTTCTCCTGTTCTCCAAGAACTCTCGAAGATGATTGCCAGTGGTTCTGAAATAACTTCCGCTAGTTCCTTCAATACTCTTGGATGTAGCTGATCTGGCCCTGGGGACTTGAATTCGTTTAGAGTGGCCAGGTGTTCCTGGACAACTTGTTTCCCTATTTGGGGTTGGATTTCCCCCAATCCTTCGTCCATTCCATGTTGCTGAGGTTGAAGATGGCTTTCTTTTTGTGAGAAGACCGAGGCAAAGAAGGCATTAAGCAGTTCTGCCTTTTCCCTATCCCCTGTCACCATCACCCCATCTACTCCTTGCAGTGGCCCTATCGCCTCCTTTTTCTTCCTTTTTCTACCAACATAAGCAAAAAAACCTTTTTTGTTGTTTTTTATGTCCCTGGCAAGCCTGAGCTCATTTTGCGCTTTAGCCTTGCGAACCTTTTCCCTACAGGAGTTGGCTATACGTTTGAATTCTTCTTTGGTGATTTCTCCCCTTTTCCACTTCTTGTGCATGTCACTTTTGAGCTTTAGCTCAGTTAGAAGTTCTTTGGACATCCATTCTGGCTTCTTTGCACTTGTCTTATTTTTCTTCTTTGTTGGCACTGTTTGCATTTGCGCCTTGAGTATTTCACTTTTGAAAAACTCCCATCCATCCTTAACTCCCTTGTTTTTTAATATCGGCGTCCATGGAATGCCGCTCAGTAATTCCTTCATTTTTTGGAAGTCAGCTCTCTTAAAGTCCAGAATGCGTGTTTGACTTGTCTTAGTTTCAGCATTCCTTTGTATTGCAAACTGCAGGAGCACATGGTCACTTGCCCCTAAGGATTAAAACCTGGATTTTAAAAAGCATCAGAGTTACCACTCGTAAGTTTCTGAATCCTTTCAGAAGGAGGACAAGACTGGGTTTAATGCTCTTTAAGCTGTTCTACTCTAGAGGAGAGGCATGCAAACACTTTCCTCTTTCCAAGCACCAGCACCACGCAGCTTTCCAAGACGTTTTAAGGAGGCCCAGGGAAGAAAGAGTGATGACCTGGAACTCAGTGGAGCTATCCTCCCTGGACTACCTTAAAAATCCCTTCTCTTGCCTGCAATCTTCTTTCTGCTTGCGGTTTTGTTTCCTTAAAGCTGTTTCAACTTTCCACTCTAGAGGAGAGGTTGGCTTCTCTTTTTGTTTGCTGGGATTACTATTATTAATAATAATGTTTTTTTTATTAATAATAATGTTTTAGAAGTATTTCTGAAGGAGAGGGAGGGAAGGAGAAAAAGAAGATCAAAGAGTGAAAGCCCCTAAATGCGCATGCGCACTTCTCACCCACTATCCCTTAGTTCCCCAACTCTCAGTCAGTCTCACTAAATAAAAAGAATCAGGAAAATAAAGGAAACTCAAAAAGATTGAACTGTGATGCTGACTAGAAGAGGTGGAGCCAAGATCACACTTGCTTTTGTGTCTGGTGGGTTTTCATATTGGGAGATAACGGAGGTAAAGAAGGAAATGGAATCTGGACATGAAAGTATATGTCTGTATGTGTGCTGGTACAGCTGTACCAAAAGCTCTGACTTTATTTTCTTGCTGCTAATGCTTGCAATTATAGGACAGGCCTCCTATCAATCATCATTAAGTTTGTTTCCACCCCTTGTTCAGGGCTCTGGGAGGGAAGGAGCCATTTTTAAGTTAGTCTCACTTAGGAAGCTAAATGAGGACGTAGGACGTAGACCAGCTCATCCCGTAGAAAAGCTTCACATCTCAAGAATATCCGGGGATATAGAACATCTGAGGAAACAGAAACAGAAATTCCAGGGGAAAAGTCCCAAAAGCTCTGGCTGAGAGCTCACAGCCTCTCAGCCTCACAGCTCCTGAGGGAAACAGCCCTAAGTTTCTAAACACTCAAAGAGAGAACAGCATCACAGATCCACGGAACCCCAGCTGAAACATCTGCAAGCCTTGGCTGGTAGGTCCACTCGATACCCAGACGCATTTGGAGTCAGCAGTGGGTCCCACATCAGCTAAGCCCATATTGATAGACATCCTGGGAGGGGTTATAAGAGGGTTTTCACAGTTATCCAAAGCCAATCGCCTGTCCCTTGGGGACAAGACTCAAAGGGCCAATAGTCTATCAAGGAAACCTTGAAGTGTTATTTGACTCCTTGAAGATTTATTATTTGTTCATCAATAAAGACTTTGTTATTTCATTAAAGACTCAAAAGGCCATCCTTTTCAGGAAAATTCTCAACAACCTCTCTTTAGGCGCCCTGGCTTCCGGCTGGGCATAAAGTATACATCCTATACAAAAAGACAATAGTTACAGGCCCAGCGCGTGACAGAACAGTATGCATTATGTTATGTTATGTTTCCTAATACGATTTCTATACGGGGTTCAAGAAGAGCAAAGGATTACCTTTGTGACTATGGCAGGTTAAGTATATTTCTGTATTCGGACCCAACGATGGCTCATGAGAGGTTTAATATTCAGTATTCTTGCTCATGTTTTTCAAAGTACTGACAAAGACATTACAAAGCCTTGAATATTGAAAGCAGGAGGAGACGGAAGAGAAACAAAGTCATAACTGATAAGAGATTGTCCTGATGCATCAACATATAGGGAACTTGTGAAGGTCGGGTCACATTGAGATCAATTCCATTAAAAGACACCTAGTACATTTCTGAATTAATTTACTACCGCTCTCTCCCAGCAGATGTAAGGATCAGTGTGGCTTTATAATTTGTTAATGGCAACATTTTGTCATTTAATTAGGATATCCTTTATTTAACTAGAGTAGATTCCGTCCCTGATAAGGCAATATAACATGCTTCCTTTTTATATTTATCTAGATGAATATACACCTCATAGTAAAAGAGAATGGTAAAGGAATGTCTACAGAGCCAGCATGATGGGAATGTTTGTTATGAGTATGACTCTAAAAACCTCTCTGAACAAGTCTTGCCAAGAATACCCATAATATGCTCACTAAATATATAAGGTAAAAATTATACAATACATACCATCTCAACTGCTATTTCTAACCTCCCTACATGGTTCGCTACCGTAAGCCACTGACTCTTACAACTAATACTAAAAAAAGTAAAGAGCATTAGAAAACACGTTATACATAAAAATTAAAAATGACTTTCAGCATTCCTACCAGTTATATAAACAGGATTTCCTACCTCCTTTATGGTCATAAAATGTGCCACGGACTTCTAAGTAATCCAATTTGTTCATAATTCACTCTTCTTGATCCATATTCTTCCAAATTTTTGTATATAACAGTTGTCACTGTTCTGTCATGCACTGGACTTGTAACTATTGTCTTTGTATAGGACGTATACTTTATGCCCAGTGGGAAGCCAGGTGCCTCAAAGAGAGGTTCTTGAGGATTTTCCTGAAAAGGATAGTCCTTTGAGTCTTTAATGAGATAACAAAGTCTTTATTATTGAACAAATAATAAATCTTCAAGCAGTCAAATAACACTTCAAGGTTTCCTTAATAAACTGTTGGCCTTTTCAGTCTTGTCCCCAGGGGACCGACAATTGGCTTTGGATAACTGTGCTTTCTCTATAAGAAGAAAACCCCCTTATAACCTCTCCCAGGCTGTCTATTATCTGGGCCTAGCTGATGTGGGACCCACTACCGATTCCAAATGTGTCTGGGTATCGAGTGGACCTACCAACCAAGGATTGCAGATGTTTCAGCTGGGGTTCCGTGGATCTGTGGTGCTGAGGTTTCTTTGGAAACTTTAGGGCTGTTTCCCTCAGGAGCTGTGAGGCTGAGGGGCTGTGAGCTCTTAGCCAGAACCTTTGGGACCTTTCCAAGGAATTTCTGTTTCAGATTCCTCGGATGTTCTATATCCCCGGATGTTCTTGAGATGTGAAGCTTTTCTACGGGATGAGCTGGTCTACGTCCTATAGCTTAGCTTCCTTAAGTGAGACTTACTTAAAAATGGCTTCTTCCCTCCCAGAGCCCTGAACAAGGGGCGGAACCAAACTTAATGATGATGGACAGGCGGCCTGCCCTATGACTGCAAACATTAGCAGAAAGAAAATAAAGTTGGAGCTTCTGGTACAGCCGTACCAGCACAGTCACAGTAATAATACACTGAAATGGTCTTGCATGTTGCTTCTCCAATTTCTACATTCTTCATTTTCAGGCCAGATCTATGTTGACAATATAATGGAGTTCAAACTGCATTCTATGGCATTGCAGATCCATTGTTAGAAATTCTTTAACCATGGATTCGTAAATGACAGAAGGCTGGGCCTGTGGTCACTACTATCTCCAGTATTCTGTCTTGGATTACCATCAGAGAAGATACATTTTGTTGTTGCAAGTTGCTTTAGGGGCCCTTTGAATATAAATATTCATTTGCTATTTGGAGAAAAAGCTAAAAGTCACGACCATCTTTAGAAAAGACCTATACATTTTTCATTTCAGTGCCATGAGATAATCTACTGGCTTCCCAACAAGGAAACACTCTCCAAAATGATGTAGAAAAGTAACTGTTTTTGACTCCGTCAACCATCCATCAGCTCTAATGGGAAGTGCATTGGGAAAACAACATTTTTCAGAGTGGGTGTTTTTTTCCCCCTTTTCAAAAGTGCTTAGATTGTTCAGACACCATTAGAAGGAAACTAAATAGCCAAGCAATTTAATTCAATTTCTTCAATACTGGCTCATGTTTTCTAAGCAAGATCCATAGATCATCTACTTTTTCTGCATGTGAAGTATTGATTACAGAGCATTTCCTCTGGAGAATAGGAGGGACAAACTAGATATCTCTGTCATTCAATAGTGGGGACATAAAACCACAGAAACAGTCATTCCCTCTCAGTCCAGTTCAGAATCACCTTTGCTATCGAGTCATGGTACCCCCCCCCCCCCCCCATTAAAGATGTATAGTTCATCAAGAGACTGCAAGTGATTTATTTTAATTCAAAACCTTTTCTGGAGGTCTGGAGTTGCAAAATTTCAAAGTATTAGAGGCTCTGGAGTGGACCTAGAAAGCAGCTGTACCTTACAAACCCGACCAATTCTAAACCCTTTAATAAATTGTATCAATTTGATGATTTTGGCGTAACTTGTATCTTTTATATACTGTGTACAATGTCAATTCCTTATATGAAGTACTAGCTGTACCCGGCCACGCGTTGCTGTGGTGAAGTCTGGTGGTATGGGAAATAAAGCATTGAGGAATTGGTGGTACTTAAGGTCAAGGGTAAAGGTTTTCCCCTGACATTAAATCTAGTCGTGTCTGACTCTGGGGGATGGGGCTCATCTCCATTTCTAAGCCAAAGAGCTGGCGTTGTCCGTAGACGAGTCTACACTGCCATATAATCCAGTTAAAATCTGACAATCTATATTTTGTAGGCAGTGGGGAAGAGGCCTAAGTGAGGCCAAGCTCTGCCTGCCCCCTGGGCTGAGTGGGTTGCTAGAAGACCAAGTGGGCGGAGCTTAGCCTTCTAACTGGCAGCAATTGGATAAAAACAACTATTCATCTCCCTCTAATTAGGACTTTATTTTTCTTTTCTTTTTGTTGTATGAACGTAGAGGCATGGATGAGGGGTTGTGCTGCCAAGTTTAGTGTTTCTGGGATGTATAGTTTTGTTCTTTTGTCCTAGGCCGAAATTTCATTACCCTTTTATATATATAGATCTAAACCATTTCTAAATGTTATGTATCAAAATGCTACTTGAAGGCAGCCACCTCTCCATGACCTGGTTTGCATAATCCTTTGGAAAAGCGGACTGCGGCCAAGGTCCCTCCAGCCATTTCCCAATGCAGATAACTATCGGAACCATTGTATATATGTAGATAAGCTCAAGATGTTTATCCATTTAATCTGAGTCTAAGAGTCTGCCACGCCCTGAGTCCTCTCAAGGAGATAGAGTGGTATGTAAAGTTTTATTATTAGTACTAGTAGTACTAGTAGTAATAGTAGTAGTAGTAGTAGATGTAGGAGCCAAGCCTTTGTCTTATGGGTCTTGCATGAGTCACAAGTGTGGGTTGCTGTGAATCAGGTGTGAATTCTTGAGGCAAGATGTATCTCCTCTTTCAACATGTCATGAAGTAGACCTAATGGTCAACTTCCATCAAAGCTGTTGAGTTCCACACAATTATTTTCCACCCCTAGGGATGGTTCCTTGGAAATAAAATTCACCGTCTATTTAAGTCAGCTAGGAATAAAAGAGACGTTTGTTTTAAACTTGTATGTGGGAAAATAATTAGGCAACACATTTGCTCGAGAGCTGTTATACATTTTTTTTAAAAGGCAGCAAAGCAATGACCTCAGCTTTTGAATTTGGTGGAAAGGACTCATCCCTTCTTGTCATCTGTCAATGATAGAGCTGCCAGAATAGAAATCACAAGGCATTTGTTATAAAGGTGTCACAAACTTAGTAACATCCTTTGCTCCAAGAACTCTTCAAGGGAGAGCATTCCTGAATTGTGCTGCTTCTGATAAAATGAAAAACTTTCTGCCAATAACGTCAGCTGAAAGGTTGTGGAAGAAGAAATGGAAGAAGAAATGGAGACCTTTAGTAACACTGAATGTTCTGGATGTTTTTTCATACATGTCCCTGAATATCCACCAACTTCGCATTACATTGCATCTATCACAACTACCTGCTTCACCTTCACGTTATGTGCTGTGTGCGGCTTTTATGACCCAATTTGCATTGATTAGGACTTGGAAAAGCCAACATCCAGGCAGCAAATGCTAGATCATTGCGGAGGAAAACATTCCCACAAATCACGCTGGCAAAGTAAACAACTTGAATGCTATTAAATAATTCATGTGCACAACTTCTTGACATTGGGAAGCAAGCTCTCCACCAGCAGCCTCACAAGTTCCACAGCCCTGATTAATCTGCCGGAGAAATTATTAAGATGGAACGAAGGAGGATGGCATGAGGAAAGAGGAACGACGGGGAGAGGGGAGATAGAGTGCTTCCAAAATCATGGATGCCACGGGATGATAAATCAATACTTAGGTGGATCATCCTTTGGCACAACCATTGTGAGGATTTATCATGTATTGGTGAGCCGGAATTGCAAGGATTTTGGTGGAAGTCTAGTCCATGTGGCACACATCTATGGGCCTCAGTGCTGCAAGTCAAAGATCGCTTACAGCTCTCAAAGCTCTCTTGAAGATTCCACAAATCTCAATCACTTTAAAGGTTGATTTTGGAGTGATTATTTTAATAATAATAATAATAATAATAATAATAATAATAATAATAATAAGTTTATTTATATCCCGCCTCCATCTCCCCCGAAGGGGACTCGGGGCGGCTTACAGCAAAATCAAAATGCAAGCAATGATTAAACATGACACATCAAAGGACAACAACAGAAACCAATAATAAAATATACACGATAGGCGAAAAAACACAACACAGAATTAAAACATCAAATTAAAAACAATGAGGTTGCAATAGCGGATAAGCAAAGTGCACATTATGAGTAACAAATTCGTAAATAGATAAAGTGCAATAGAATCATTTAAGGTCACATTAGGTAGGGAGGAGTCCTGAATAATGTCAAGCAAAGTTTCCCCAAAACTAACACCTTTATTTATTTATTTATTTATTTATTTGCAGTATTTATATTCCACCCTTCTTTTTCACCCTGAAGGGCACTCAGGGCAGATCACAATGTACACGTACGAGGCAAACATTCAATGTCATATGAACATAGAGACAGAGACAGACACAGAGGCCATTTAACCTTCTCCAACTTCCAGCTTCCTGAGGTTATGCTCGATTCCGGCCACAAGGGGAGCTGCTGCTTCATCATCCACTGTGATGCCAAATTCCTCATTCCAAACGTTGCTGGACTATTTTTGTGGTGTCGTAAATAAGTCAAATTGGCCTCCCCACATATAAGTGGTACCTAAATTTCCTACTTGATAGATGCAACTATATTTGGGGCTGGGCTGTCGCGCAGGCTGGTTAGTAGCCAGCTGCAATAAATCACTATGACCAAGAGCTCATGAGTTCGAGGCCAGCCCGTGTCGGAGTGAGCACCCGACCATTAAAATAAAAAATAGCCCTGCTCGTTGTTGACTTAAGCAATCCAAAAGATAGTCGCATCTATCAAGTAGGAAATTTAGGTACCACTTACCACTTTCACTCTCGATTTTGGGAGGGTCCCAAAAAATGGATCAGGGCCCCCACCAAAAGCTGGGATACGAAATGGGTCAAGGTACACCCAGATTGCACAAGCCTAATATTTGGGAGACCAAAATCATGGGAAATCCAGTCTGATGTTATGGTAGAGCTGAGTTTTACAGTTAACATTGTAACATCTCAGAAAGCTTGTTCTTACTCAGGCAAAGTCGAGTCATCTGATTGGCATGTGTCTCACATCAACCTTGCTTTCGCATCCCAAATTCCAATTTCCTATGGAGTTATTTAGAATCACCAAATAATATAAATTCATAGAGGATCAAAGACCAAACACCTAAGCAGAACAGGGAGGTTGCTTCAATTACAGCCTCACAGTCCTTCGAGCAATGGCAGGTTTCAACCTTCCATTTCCTGTAATTGAATTTCCTTATTATTCTCGATTAAATTCACATGGTCTATTACTTAAATGCGGCGTAGACTCCCCAAATGCTGTGCTGCAGTTCCCTTGGCTTTGGGAAGTTGTTCCTCAGGGTCCACCGGGTTTTGTTATCCAAGCAATAGGCTGCAGACTACATTTGGAGCATAATAAGTCTTAATAATGGCAAATCAGCGGAACAGAAAACATGGTCTGAATCAACCCACTCTTCTAATCTGATTAAAATATAGTGGAGCTTCTAATTTCCTCACATTAGTTCTGCCCAAATCGTGATTCTATGCGGAAAAGAAAGGCTTTCTTAATTTATTCTCTTAGGACAGAGTTCCCTCAAAGTTTCCTATCAGTGCAGATCTATTTCCATATAGATCAATCTCTGACAGAACTCCTGGACATTGCAAAAGATTCCAATCATGTTCTTAGGGAGTGAAAAGATACTGTATTAAAGAAATAGATAAGCTTGGGTTGAAGTGCATAGAGAGGAGCACCACCAACCGAAACACTTGAGAGCCTTTGAGTAAGGAATTATCATTTTTGTTACTCCTTCCCCACCAAACTCTGCCGATTGCATCCTCAACCAGCATTTTGGTGACAATGCGCAGCTGCAGAAGAGGTGACCGCTGGTTGAGGATGCAAGCGGCAGCGTTTTGTGGGGAAGGAGTTGCCAAGCTCATTCATCGCTATGGTAAGTGCCTAGATTTGAATGGCGACTATGTTGAGAAGTGGTATTTGGGTGCGGCCTCAACACTGCATTGAGGAAGCAAGTGGCAGAGTTTTGTGGGGAAGGAGTTGCCAAGCTCATTCATCACTATGATAAGTGCCTAGATTTGAATGGCGACTGTGTTGAGAAGTGATATTTGGGTGTAGCTTTCAACTGCATATCGTAAATGGTTTCATTTTTAATTCCAAAACATAATCTACTTTATGGATAACCCTCGTATTTATCTGTTATAAGCCGGGCTGTGGCGCAGCTGGCTAGTAACCAGCTGCAATAAATCACTACTGACCGAGAGGTCATGAGTTCGAAGCCCGGGTCGGGTTAAGCCCCCGACCATTAAATAGCCCGGCTTGCTGTTGACCTATGCAGCCCCAAAAGACAGTTGCATCTGTCAAGTAGGGAAATTTAGGTACGCTTTATGCGGGGAGACTAATTTAACTAAATAATAATAATAATAGTAATAATAATAATAATAATTTTATTCTTATATCCCGCCACATCTCCCCGGAGGGACTCGGGGTGGCTTACATGAGGCCATGCCCAGACACAACAGCACAAGTCAGATAAAACATTAAACCGAGCAGTAAAACTTCAACATGATTAAAAACAGTCATAAAAGTCAATATACACAGTAATATTAAAATCCCGATTTGGGTCAAAAGATCCAGGCCAAGGTGCAAAGCAATATCAAGTTATCATAGAATCATAGAATCATAGAATAGTAGAGTTGGAAGAGACCTCATGGGCCATCCAGTCCAACCCCCTGCTAAGAAGCAGGAAATCGCATTCAAAGCACCCCCGACAGATGGCCATCCAGCCTCTGCTTAAAAGCCTCCAAGGAAGGAGCCTCCACCACAGCCCGGGGCAGAGAGTTCCACTGGTGAACAGCCCTTCTCACTGTGAGGAAGTTCTTCCGGATGTTCAGGTGGAATCTCCTTCATTTCCTGTACTTTGAAGCCATTGTTCCATTGTGTCCTAGTCTGCAGGGCAGCAGAAAACAAGCTTGCTCCCTCCTCCCTAGGACTTCCCTTCATGTACATGGCTCTCATCATGTCTCCTCTCAGCCTTCTCTTCTGCAGGCTAAACATGCCCAGCTCTTTAAGCCGCTCCTCATAGGGCTTGTTCTCCAGGCCCTTGATCATTTTAGTCGCCCTCCTCTGGACGCTTTCCAGCTTGTCAACATCTCCCTTCAACTGTGGTGCCCAAAATTGGACACAGTGTGATTCCAGGTGTGGTCTGACCAAGGCAAAATAGAGGGGAGCAGGACTTCCCTGGATCTAGACGCTCTTCCCCTATTGATGCAGGACAGAATCCCATTGGCTTTTTTAGCAGCCGCATCACATTCCTGGCTCATGTTCCCCTTCCTCCCCACGAGGACTCCAAGGTCTTTTTCGCACACACTGCTGTCAAGCCAGGCATCGTCCCCCATTCTGTATCTTTGATTTCCATTTTTTCTGCCGAAGTGAAGTATCTTGCATTTGTCCCTGTTGAACTTCATTTTGTTAGTTTTGGCCCATCTCTCTAGTCTGTCAAGATCGTTTTGAATTCTGCTCCTGTCTTCTGGAGTGTTGGCTCTCCCTCCCAGTTTGGTGTCGTCTGCAAACTTGATGATCGTGCCTTCTAACCCTTTGTCTAAGTCGTTAATAAAGATGTTGAACAGAACCGGGCCCAGGACGGAGCCCTGCTTGTGGCACTCCACTTGTCACTTCTTTCCATGATGAAGACGACGCATTGGTGAGCACCCTTTGGGTTCGTTCGCTTAGCCAATTACAGATCCACCTCACCGTAGTTTTGTCTAGCCCACATTTTACTAGTTTCCTTGCCAGAAGATCGTGGGGGACTTTGTCGAAGGCCTTACTGAAATCCAGGTACGCTACATCCACAGCATTCCCTGTATCGACCCAACTCGTAACTCTATCGAAAAAAGAGATCAGATGAGTCTGGCATGACTTGTTTTTGGTAAATCCGTGTTGACTATTAGCAATGACCGCATTTGTTTCTAAGTGTTCGCAGACCACTTCCTTAATGATCTTTTCCAGAATTTTGCCTGGTATTGATGTCAGGCTGACCGGACGGTAATTGTTTGGGTCGTTCTTTTTTCCCTTCTTGAAGACAGGGACCACATTCGCCCTCCTCCAATCAGGGAGAGATAATTATACAGCAGGTGTAATACTCAAAGTGCTGAATGAATCCTAAAAACAATCCAGAGGGTCTACTGCTTACAACATCATAAAAACTGCCAGCAAAACACGAGGAAAGGAATGAGGAAGTACAGCCACTAGTGGACGGTGAAGCAACAGCTCCCCCTGTGGCCGGAATTGTGAAACTGGAAAAAAATGTTAAATGCCTCTGTGTCTGTCTAATGTATGTTGTTTGTCTGTTGGCATTGAATGTTTGCCATATATGTGTTCATTGTAATCCGCCCTGAGTCCCCTTCGGGGTGAGAAAGAAGGGCGGGATATAAATACTGTAAATAAATAAATAAGCCGCCCTGAGTCCTTTTGAAGGGGGCAGGATATAAATAATGTTTGTTATTATTGTTGTTGTTGTTCTCGTACATGGCAGAATGAGGTTGGACTGGATGGTTGGACTTTTGCTGTCTTTTAACTCAATATTTCTATGATTCTATGAAAAATCATTATCCATCTTCCCACTAAGTTTAAGCTCAATTGCCACGTACTCACGTCCTCCACTCCTTCACACTCACGTTGATCTTGTTCAATGTGGAAATGGATAATTTGCAGAATTGGTAGCTTGGAATGAACCATTACTTCTTCATTCTATATCGCTTAGAGGTGGGACAATGGGAAAAAAAGAATGGAATGAGAAATAGGGAAGAATGACGGATAGAGAGAAGGAAGAAAGAAGTTGGCACTTCAATTGTTAATTACCTGAATACATATTTCAGAAATGTTCATTTACAATTATGAATGCCCCATGATTTATTGATGAAGCAATGCACTGCACAATATATAACAGTTAATTAAAGCTAGCTTGTGAGTCACATTCATTAAACTTGAATGATTTCTTAATAACTAGTGTCTAATTCTGGTGGAGTTCTGCAGAATGTTGTCTGAACAACACAGTTAGGCTTTTTCCCCCCACCCAATTTTTTAAAAAATGGAATTAGATGCTTGCTGAGATCAAAGTTATTCCAAGCAGTTATTATCCCATTAACAAGCAAATTTATTATGAATTATACATTTTAACCCAGAATTTAATTCATCAGCAAAAATTATTTGTGTTTTCCCCCCTCCCAAGCAAATGTTCCGTCACTCCTGTGGCCGTGTTTTTCTTCATCTTCTCTTAAGGACTTTCAGCAGGTAGGAGATGTGGGAGACAGGTTGCATACTGGGATGGATAAAGATCAAATTATAATAATCATAAAAGCAAACAGCAGGTTCCAGAGCACACTCAAGATGCCCAAGCCAAGGATAATGCAATCAATTCAAAACAGAGGCTTCCCGGGAACAAGAGATGTGTCTTAAGGCTTTGAGTTGCTTTTGTGTTCGTTTTATGAAATTGAAGTTCTTTCAACTCACACAAGACAAAAGGAGGTTCAGAGTCCTGTTGAAAAGAGAGAACCATTCAGTCATGAGTCTGTGTTTCAAGGGTCAGAAGTAAAGGAACCAAAACGTTTCTACTTATCTGTCCTTAGTGGAACTCGACTACTTTAGATACTGTATATACTCGAGTATAAGCCTCGTTTTTCAGCCCTTTTTTAAGACTGAAAAAGTCCCCCTCGGCTTATACTCGAGTAAGGGTCCTGGTTGGCTTATATTTGGGTCAACTTATACCCAAGAGTATATGGTACATTTATTACTTTTCTCTATTATTATTGGTATTAATACATTTATTATTTTTCTCTATTATTGTTGCTACTATTACATTTATTTTATTCTATTATTATTATTGTTATTATTATTATTATTATTATTATTATTATTATTTTATTGTATGACACAGCAAACAAGATAGACATGCTGGATTTCATATCACAAAATCACAAGTCGAACACTTCCCAAGTGTCTAGGACTGTGTGATGTATTTTCGGATGATGCGCGCAGATCCCAGTCGGGTGGCCTTTTGCAGTTGGCAGATCGTGATTTTGTCAATGTCTGTTGTTTCCAAATGCCGGCCGAGATCTTTTGGCACGGCACCCAGTGTGCCCATCACCACCGGGACCACCTGCACTGGTTTCTGCCAGAGTCTTTGAAGTTCAATCTTGAGGTCCTGATAGCGGCTGAGTTTTTCCTGTTGTTTTTCGTCAATGCAACTGTCACCTGGGATGGCAACATCAATGATCCAAACCTTTTTCTTTTCCACAACTGTGATGTCTGGTGTGTTGTGTTCCAGAACTTGGTCAGTCTGGATTCTTCTTCTTATTATTATTATTATTAATACATTTATTATTTCACTCTGATATTATTATTATTATTATTATTATTATTATTATTATTATTATTATTATTGCATTTATTAGTTTACTCTATTTATTATTACTTGTATTATTTTCCTGTATTTATTATTATTATTATTATTATTATTATTATTATTACAAGTATTATTTTACTCTATTATTATTAAAAGGATACATAAGAAGATGAGAATAATTACTTAATCAGAGTTGGACAGTCTTATCTTAAATTTGAGTTTTATTTTACTCTATTTTTATGATGATGATGATAATTATTATTATTATTATTACTTTTATTATTTCAATTTGATCTTAATATTATTATTATTGCATTTATTATTTTACTCTATTCATTATTACATGTATTATTTTACTCTATTATTATTAAAAGGATACATAAGCACATTTACATCGAAGAAAATGAGAATAGTGATTTGATCAGAGTTGGACAGTCTTATCTTTAAAACATTTAACCTACTGAGGCCTCAATTAATGTAATTTTCTTGGTATCTATTTCTATTTCTGAAATTTACCACCCCCGGCTTATACTGGAGTCAATGTTTTCCCAGGGTTTTTTTTTTTTTTGTGATAAAATTAGGTGCCTCAGCTTATATTCGGGTTGGCTTATACTTGAGTATATACGGTATGTGACCAGTCATATGACCATTTCAAAACACAACACTAATAAAAACAAGGCAAAAAGGAGGAGATGTTGCAACCCACCTCAAGCCATGAGAAGTGGGTAAAAAATGAAATAATAACAATAATAACTACTACTACTACTGCTACCTTGAGCAAGTCATACTCTCTCAGCCTCAGAGGAAGGCAAAAACAACCCCTCTCTGAAGAAATACTGCAAAAAATCATAACTGACTTGAAAGCATAGAATCATAAACATGCATTGATATAATAACTATTACTACTGTTTAGAAACTATGACAGCAAGGCAGATGTTGTTGATCTAGGCTGAGTGCAGGCAAGGACTTCCAAGACAGACCATATTTTGAAGGACCATGAATCATCCATGAAGCCCATGTGTACTGCATAGCTGACTCCAGATTGATGCCATTAAGCACCGTTGAAAACATCACGCTCAGCGGGTGAGTCATAAGACAAGAGAGAAGTGTCTCTGCACCATTGGCTTTGAATAAGTGTGCACGCACATATGACATGCTGGAGGTGACAGCCAAACAACGGAACTGACACTCAAAATGCATTTGCATGGAAAGGAGAAAAACCATTGGTGACACGTGCAGGCATCATGCAAAATGACACCCTTGTAAACCCATAATTGAGAGCCGGTAGGGTGTTGAATGAAAACTGGGGTCCATTTCTCCACTTGGCCATGGAAGTCAACCACATACTCTCAGCTCCAGAAAAACGTATGATAACGTCACCTTTGGGGTACTGAACCTACCCTCCCTATTCAACTTGGACGCAGAATACATCACGCGACATGCAGGGCTTGACGAATCCAAGGCTGGAGTTAAAATTGCTGGAAGAAACATTAACAATCTTATATATTATTATTATTTATTTATTTATGTACAGCATTTATATTCCACCCTTCTCACCCCAAAGGGGACTCAGGGCGGATCACATCACACATATAGGCAAACATTCAATGCCTTTTAACATAGAACAAAGACAAGACAAACATAGGCTCCGAGCGGGCCTCGAACTCATGACCTCCTGGTCAGAGTGATTCATTGCAGTGATTCATTGCAGCTGCTCTCCAGCCTGCGCCACAGCCCGAGCCCGATATATGCAGATGATACCACTCTGATAGCTGAAAGTGAGGAGGAGCTGAGGAGCCCTATCACCAAGGAGAAAGAAAGAAGAAAGGACATAAGCTGGGTTGCAGTTAAACATCAAGAAAACCACGATGATGACAACCAGATGGATATATAACTGGCAAATAGAGGGAGAAAACGTGGAGGCAGGGACAGAATTTATATTTCTAGGCGCGAAGATCACTGCAGCCAGGAAATTAGAAGACGTTTACTTCTTGGGAGGAGAGCAATGGCCAACCTTGATAAAATAGTGAAGAGTAGAGACATCACACTGGCAACGAAGGTCCATGTAGTTAAAGCAATTGTACTGTATTCCCCATAGTAACCTATGGATGCGAGAGCTGGACCATAAGGAAGGCTGAGCGAAGGAAGAGAGACACTTTTGAACGTTGGTGTTAGAGGAAGATGCTAAGCATGCCTTGGACCGTGAGAGGATCCAACCAGTCCATACTTGACAGCATCATCTTTCAAGATTTTAAACAACTCAGCTGGGATCCCGTTGTCTCCTGCTGCCTTGTTATTAGCAATGCTTCTTAAGGCCCATTCAACCTCACTCCTCAGGATGTCTGGTTCTTGGACCGCGAGAAGATCCAACCAGTCCATACTTGACAGGATCATCTTTCAAGATTTTGAACAACTCAGTTGGGATCCCATTGTCTCCAGCTGCCTTGTTATTAGCAATGCTTCTTAAGGCTCATTCAACTCCTCAGGATGCCTGGTTCTTGGACCGTGAGAAGATCCAACCAGTCCATACTTGATAGCATCATCTTTCAAGATTTTGAACAACTCAGCTGGGATCCCGTTGTCTCCGGCTGCCTTGTTATTAGCAATGCTTCTTAAGGCCCATTCAACCTCACTCCTCAGGATGTCTGGTTCTTGGACTGCAAGAAGATCCAACCAGTCCATCCTCTAGAAAATAATGCCCGGCTGCTCACTGGAGGGAAGGACATTAGACAAAGGTGAAAGACTTTGGCCACATCATGAGAAGACGGGAAAGCTTGGAAAAGATCATGATGCTGGGAACTTCGAAGGAAAAAGGAAGAGAGGCCAACCAAGGGCAAGTGGATGGATGGTATCCTTGAAGGGACTGGCTCGACCTTTATTTTACACTGTTTTTATTATTATTCATATATTTATAATTTCACTCTGATCTTATTATTATTGCATTTATTATTTTACTCTTTTTATTATTACATGTATTATTTTCCTGTATTATTATTATTATTATTATTATTATTATTATTATTATTATTATTATTATTATTACATGTATTATTTTACTCTATTATTATGAAAAGGATACATAAGCACATTTACATTGAAGAAGATGAGACTAATGATTTGATCAGAGTTGGACAATCTTATCTTAAATTTGAGCTTTATGTAAATATTCAAAAACATTGAACCTACTGTCATTTTATTGGTATCTATTTTTATTTCTGAAATTTACCACCTTCGGCTTATACTGGAGTCAATGTTTTCCCAGTTTTTTGTGGTAAAATTAGGTGCCTCGGCTTATATTCGGGTCGGCTTATCCTCGAGTATATATGGTAATGTAATTTTATTGGTATCTCGGCTTATACTGGAGTCAATGTTTTCCCAGCTTTTTGTGGTAAAATTAGGTGCCTCGGCTTATATTTGGGTCGGCTTATACTTGAGTATATATGGTAGGTTTCCCTCCACTAACTGAAAAGCAAAGAAATTCCCATTTGTTTTTGTTTTCATAAGCAAACAAACAAAACCTGAAAAAAAAACAGACTTTGGTCTATTACAATGCCCCCGTTTTCACACAGCTATGAATAAATCATTCTTTCCTGTGATAATTGTGATTATAATCATATCCCAAAACTGAGATTCAAGGCAATCTACGAATCCAAACGAATGCAGCATAATTAAAAATACATCAGATCACCATTAAAATAGGGCTAAATTATTAATAGCACTAAGGAACACACAGTTAATTTTACATGGTGATCATTTCATTTATTGCCCGTCTTTCTCTAAATATTGAGATTCAAGGTGACTAACAACATATTTAAAAGCAATACAGATGGGAACAATACTTTGAATGCGATTTTCCTGCTTCTTGACAAGGGGTTGAACTGGATGGCCCAACTCTATAAATCTACTAGCTGTGACCGGACACGCGTTGCTGTGGCAAAGTGGTGGTGGTATTGGTTAAAAATTGTTGTGTAATTTTTTTGACGTTATTTGTATTTTTTAATTAATTTTATTGTGAGTTATCTTTTTGTTTATTATATTTTATTATTTTCTTGTACTATTTTTAGTTATTTTCTGTTATTATAGTATTTTATTGTATTAATTTTTTAGTGTTTTTTTATTATTTTTTATTGGGTTGCTAGGAGACCAAGTTGGAGGAGCTTAGCCTTCTAACTGGCAGCAATTGGATAAAAGCAATTATTCCTCTCTCTCTAATTAGGACTTTGTTTTTCTTTTCTTGTTGTTGTATCAACCTAGAGGGATGGATGATGGGTTGTGTTGTCAAATTTTGAGGTTGGGGGGCCTGTAGTTTTGTTGTTTTGTGAGTTGCCGTGATGCCATCACTCTTTTATATATATAGATGGTTCTATGAAAAGGCTCAATGAAAGAAATGAAACAACTGATAAAGTGCAAGGCATTGAACATTAATAAAAGCATTATTCATTAAAATACAGTAGAGTCTCACTAATCCAAGCCTCGCTTATCCAAGCCTCTGGATAATCCAAGCCATTTTTGTAGTCAAAGTTTCCAATATATCGTGATATTTTGGTGCTAAATTCGTAAATACAGTAATTACTACATAACATTACTGCGTATTGAACTACTTTTTCTGTCAAATTTGTTGTATAACATGAAGTTTTGGTGCTTAATTTGTAAAATCATAACCTAATTTGTTGTTTAATAGGCTTTTCCTTGATCAGTCCTTATAATCCAAGATATTCGCTTATCCAAGCTTCTGCCGGCCCGTTTAGCTTGGATTAGTGAGACTCTACTGTACTTTTAAAACAGCAGCACACACAATTTTAAAAAGTGCAATTTAATCATGGTGCAAAAAGCATGATGGCATAAAAACATCTTTAAAAACTGACAAAAGGAAACTTCTACTTGAGGTTCCATGTCTACATCCTGAAAGCCGTAATTTGGTGAGGAATTAGAGATCTCAGGAAAATAATTCTATATACTGGAAGACACATAGATTCCAGGATTTCGTTGGTTGACCATGCTTCCATCCTATGAAATCCTGGGATTTTCCATTCGATGATGTATTTGCAGTTTGATGATATATTTTCTCACCAAGGTACAGTTTCCAGGATTCCATATGATGTGGACATGACACCTAAAGTGGAATGATAATGCTCTAATGCTATAGTATTATTTATTTATCTTATTTACTGCATTTATATCCCGCTCTTCTCACCCCGACGGGGACTCAGACTGGCTTACAAATCAAATGAACATACAATATATTATTAGCATAGCACAATATAAGCATTAAATTACTATATTGTACTATATCATTATGTGGTAATGTTATTAATAATATTACATTTAATATGTAATATATAATTAATATTATTATAGTGTATTATTAATAGTATATTGTATTCCATTATAATATTATTATCAATATTGTATGAAATATTATATGTATGAAAAAGGATCCCTGAAACAAATTCACATAGGAACCAGCAGGGGTGGGATACAAAAATAAAGTTGTTGTTATTGTTATTGTTATTGTTATTTTATTGTATGACACAGCAAACAAGATAGATATGCTGGATTTCGTTTCACAAAATCACAAGTCGAACACTTCCCAAGTGTCTATTATTATTATTATTATTATTATTATTATTATTATTATTATTATTATATTTTATTATGACACAGCAAACAAGATAGATATACTGGATTTCGTATCACAAAATCACAAGTCGAACACTTCCCAAGTGTCTAGGACTGTGTGATGTATTTTCAGATGATGCATGCAGATCCCAGCTGGGTGGCCTTTTGCAGTTGGCAGATCGTGATTTTGTCAATGTCTATTGTTTCCAAATGCCGACTGAGATCTTTTGGCACGGCACCCAATGTGCCCATCACCACCGGGACCACCTGCACTGGTTTCTGCCATAGTCTTTGAAGTTCAATCTTGAGGTCCTGAGAGCGGCTGAGTTTTTCCTGTTGTTTCTCGTCAATGCGACTGTCACCTGGGATGGCGACATCAATGATCCAAACCTTTTTCTTCTCCACAACTGTGATGTCTGGTGAGTTGTGTTCCAGAACTTTGTCAGTCTGGATTTGGAAGTCCCACAGTATCTTTGCGTGCTCATTTGCAGGTTTGTGATGCCACCAGTTCTTTGCTGCTGGGAGGTGGTACTTGAGAAATAAGTTCCAATGAATCATTTGGGCCACATAGTTGTGCCTCTGTTTGTAGTCTGTCTGTGCGATTTTCTTACAGCAGCTGAGGATACGATCAATGGTTTCGTCGGTTTCCTTGCCCAGTCTGCATTTTGGGTCATCAGCTGATTTTTCGATCTTGGCCTTAATTGCATTTGTCCTGATGGCTTGCTCCTGGGCTGCAAGGATCAGGCCTTCTGTCTCTTTCTTCAGGGTCCCATTCATGAGCCATAGGTCTTCTCCTTGTCAGCTTTTCCTTCAATTTTGTCAAGGAACTTTCCATACAAAGTTTTGTTGTGCCAGCTGTCAGCTCTAGTTTGTAGTGCGGTTTTCTTGTACTGGTTTTTTGTCTGCTGTGCTTTAAGGGGTTCATTTATTATTATTATTATTATTATTATTATTATTATTATTATTATTATTCTGTGTAAAGGTTGTTTGGGGCCTGGCATCCTAGTTCAAGAACAGTTTTGACAGAATCATAAAGTCGGAATAGAACCCAAGGTCCGTCAAGTCCAATTCTATTCTGACATGTAGGAATCACAACACTCCATCCTTTGTTTATGAACCTCCAAAGAAGGGGATCCCACCCCATTCCTGAGCAAAGTATGACACTGTAGAACAGCTCTTGCCATCTGGAAGTTCTTCCTAATGCTGTATTTTCCTGTAGCTTGAATTTCTTACTCCAGATCGGCAGCAGAAAATCATCCCGCACCATCTTCGTAATGACATCCTTTCAGATATTTGAACATGGCTTGCTTCCTTCCAGGCATTCTTCGTGTCCTCCATAGCGGAGGTGCAAAGGGAAGGGATTGTACATTGTAAGATCTTGGACTAAGCGATTAGCCTTTCACATCAGTCGAGTGTCTTCGTGCCGTGCGGGATCAAGCCAAAGCCTTGCTTCCATTTTACTAAATGGTGAACAGCCTTTGTTATTCTTCTCTGCTGGAGCTTTTCTATTTCTGTACTTATTTACAGTGAACAAAAAGAAACCATTCTCCTCTTGATGCTGCATCGAGGAGAAGGCAAACTGAGAGTCAAGGGACACAAAGTTATTCCTTTTAAGAAAGATTTGTGACAGTCGTTTAGGATTTTGGCAGGTTAGAAGAACCAAAGCTGTTGGTTTCATTCAAAGACACAATGACCTGTGAGCCAGAGAAGGTCTCCTTTTCTTATTGCTAACCTGTATTGCTGATCCTAGAACTCGGGTAATTCAGTTGCCCATCACAACTTTTACACCATATTTCAAAAGTAAAATAAATGTCAATGAGCAACGTGTATTCAGTATTCATAGCTCAAGTGCCTTTAGGAGGCATCTCAACAAGACTTTTTCCAAGTTTTATGCCATTCGCTTATTAATCTTAAGGTTTCTCCTCCATTCCTAGATAAATAATGAAAAAAAGTAAAAACCAGTGCAAGAACTTGCTTTTAGGTCACCATAGTGAGTAATAGTGATGCAATAGAAGTGAATCTGGGAATCATGATGCGTGACCACACTTTAACACTGAATAAAGCGGGATCACTTTACTACCAGTGTAAGAATTAAATACCGTATATACTCGAGTATAAGTCGACCTGAATATAAGCCGAGGCACCTAATTTTACCACAAAAAAACTGGGAAAACATTGACTCCAGTATAAGCCGAGAGTGGTAAATTTCAGAAATAAAAATAGATACCAATAAAATTACATTAATTGAGGCATCAGTAGGTTCAATGTTTTGGAATATTTACATAAAGCTCAAATTTAAGATCCAACTCTGATCCAATCATTATTCTCATCTTCTCCAATGTAAATGTGCTTATGTATCCTTTTCATAATAATAGAGTAAAATAATACATGTAATAATAATAATAATAAATAAATACAGGAAAATAATACATGTAATAATAGAGTAAAATAATAAATGCAATAATAATAATAATAATAATATCAGAGTGAAATAATAAATGTAGTAATAATAATCATAATAATATCAGAGCGAAATAATAAATGTTGTAATAATAATAATAATAATAATAATAATAATAATAATATCTGAGTGAAATAATAAATGTAATAATAATAATAATAATAATAATAATAATAATACAGTAAAATAAATGTAATAGTAGCAACAATAATAGAGTAAAATAATACATGTAATAATAATAATAAATAAATACAGGAAAATAATACATGTAATAATAGAGTAAAATAATAAATGCAATAATAATAATAATAATATCAGAGTGAAATAATAAATGTAATAATAATAATAATATCCGAGCGAAATAATAAATGTAATAATAATAATAATAATAATAATAATAATAACAGAGTAAAATAAATGTAATAGTAGCAACAATAATAGAGTAAAATAATACATGTAATAATAATAATAAATAAATACAGGAAAATAATACATGTAATAATAGAGTAAAATAATAAATGCAATAATAATAATAATAATAATATCAGAGTGAAATAATAAATTTATTAATAATAATATCAGAGATAAATAAACGTATTATTAATAATAATAATAATAATAATAATAATAATAATAATAATAATAATAGAGTAAAAAAATATAATAGTAGCAACAATAATAGAGAAAAATAATACATGTACCATATATTCTCGAGTATAAGCTGACCCAAATATAAGCCAACCAAGACCCTCACCCGAGTATAAGCCGAGGGGGGCTTTTTCAGTCTTAAAAAAAGGGCTGAAAAACTAGGCTTATACTCGAGTATATACAGTAAATTCTGCCTAGCCAGATTTTGTGCTACAAACTGACATGGTCTCATTAGTCTTCATTAAAAAGACGAAAATATCCCGGCCCCGATAACACAAAATGTGTATCAGAACATGCCTTATCTAGAGATCGCTTCTGCAAACACCAATCCCGTTTCCTTCTCTGAGGGGGGAAATGATACAATATCGCTTGATGTCTCCCAGTTCAGATGATATTTTATTCATGAAAGTTTGATTGAAGATCAGAAATAAAATCTCCCTAAGAAGTTTCCTCGAGGTGGGGGAAAGGGCCTCGCCAACCGCTCTTTCCCCGGCTCCTAGTTCTTCAAATATTCATATTAGTTCTTCTTGTCTTTTTCGTTTAGTTTTGAAAGCTTTTTCCCCAATATTCTATGTGTTGATTCTCTGCTTTCAAATCTCATTTTTATTATTTGTATCCAGCGATTATTAAATCAACAAAAGTAACATTAAATGTGATTGGGAGAAGGCATTTTTCTAATGGAAGTGAACATGGAGTGCATGTTATTCAGATATCTTATAACCTACGGTGATTTCCAAATTTTGATCATCCAGCTGTTTAGGATTTCAGCTCCTGACCTTGCATAAAGTTTGCTCAGAATAAACCCCAAATTGCAAATAGGATTTGAAACCTTTTAGATTTTTAAAAAATCTTGCAGTGGGAAGAACATTGCTGAAATTGGTCATCACTATCTTTAAGAAGAACCTTAGTGAAGTACTAACCCTAATAATTATAACATATTGTATATACATATAATATTCATAATATTATATTGTAATACGATATAATACTAATAATACAATATAATAATATTAATTATATATTATACTAGCTGTGCCCGGCCACGCGTTGCTGTGGCGAAGTATGGTGGAATGGCCTTGAGTCTACACTGCCATATAATCCAGTGCAAATTAGATAATCTGTGGAAGAAGCCCAAGTGAGGCCTAAATCTGCCTGTCCCCTAAGTGAACCCTGGCTGTCCCTTGGCTGAGTTGGTTGCTAGGAGACCAAGTGGGCAGAGATTAGCCCTCTAAACTGGCAGCAATTGGATAAAAACAATTATTCCTCTCCCTCTAATTAGGACTTTATTTTTCTTTTCTTGTTGTTGTATCAACCTAGAGGCGTGGATGATGGGTTGTGTTGTCAAATTTCGAGGTTGGAGGGCCTGTAGTTTTGTTGTTTTGTGGGTCGCCGTGATGCCATCACTCATTTATATATATAGATTTTACATGTAATATTACTAATAATATTACAATATATTGATACAGTACAATATAGTAATTTATTACCAGTATTGTACTACGCTAATATAATATTGTATGTAAATTTAATTTGTAAGCCGCTCTGAGTCCCTTTTGGGGTGAGAAGGGCGGCATATAAATGTAGCAAATAAATAAATAAATAAATAAATAATACACCGCTATTGTATTTGTTTAGCAGTTTGTGTTGTTATGTGGCTGGTAATGAATCCCAACCTCTGCAACAAGCAAAGAAGTTACATCAAAATGTAGTCGCCATTCAAATCTAGGCACTTACCATAGCAATGAATGAGCTTTGCAACTCCTTCCCCACTAAATTCTGCCGCTTGCGTCCTCAACCAGCCGGGCACTTCTTCCTGCAGCTGCGCAGCATCACCAAAATGCTGCGTTTTCAGCCACACCCTCATTGTTGGAAACAAATAGTTGAGGACACAAGTGGCAGAATTTAGTGGGGAAGGATTTGCAAAGCTATTTCATCACTATGAGAAGTGCCTTGCTTTGAATGGCGCCTATGTTGAGAAGTGGTATTTGGGTGTAACTTTCAACTGCATATGGTAAATGTTTTCTCCTATGCTTTTTGAGGACATAAGTGGCAGAGTTTTGTGGGGAAGGAGTTGCCATGCTCATTCATCGCTATGATAAGTGCCTAGATTTGAATGGCGACTACATGAGATGTGGTATTTGGGTGTGGCTTTCAACTGCATATAATAAATGTTTTCTCCTATACTTTTTGAGAACGCAAGCGGCAGAGTTTTCTGGGGAAGGAGTTGCCAAGCTCATTCATCGCTATGATAAATGACTGGCTGGTTGAGGACACAAGCGTCAGAGTTTTGTGGGGAAGGAGTTGCCAAGCTCATTCATCGCTATGAGAAGTGCCTAGATTTGAATGGCAACTATGTTGAGAAGTGGTATTTGGGAGTGGCTTTCAACTGCATATGGTAAATGTTTTCTCCTATACTTTGTTCATTTTTAATTCCAAAACGTAATCTACTTTCTGGATAGCCCTCGTATAAACCTAAGCAGCAAATGAGGGATGTTGTATTCACCAAATATTTCTGAGATGTATTCAAGGACTGCCTCATGTTTGGACAACTGAAGTGCATGAAAAGGTAGCATACTGAATATAAACCATAAAGTGTAATAATACAGGAGATAGATTTATGAGTACATGATTAATTTATTTGTCACATGTCAATAAAGTCTTCTTTGGTCAGGCTGATGCAAGGCTCATCAAATTTCTGGCATAAACTTTCCCAAATGCACCAATGGGTTGATATTCCGCCATCTCCTTGGACAAAGACATAAACATCCAAATCTGACGTAAAATCAAAACCAAGATTGAACTGGGAAGGAGAACTCATATACAACACATTGACTGACATGTTCATCACCTCTGCTTATAATCCTTACCTCTGCAATGAATTTGTTCATATATTTTCTATTACAAAAGATTTTAAAACCAAAGTTTTGAGCAGTAGGGGGATCTTCTAGTAGTGTTTCAAAAAAGCTAACACTGGACCATCTCTTGACTCTTTTTAGGTGTGTTTTTAGGTGTGTTTAAACAAGAAAGCAAAGTGTTTGGACATAAGTCTGGAGAAGAATTGACCTTCCATATCCTAAAGTATTAAAATGTTCATTGTCCATATCATGCTAAAGATCCATAGGGTCCCCATGATAAAAGTGATGGAATCTAGCTATCTAAAAGTCAAAGTATGTATGTATGTTTGTTAATTGGTACCACTTAGACTGATACTAGGTGTAGTGGCCCTCTGTGATGCCCCTATGTTGGCTGGTGCTAGGTGAAGTGGCCCTCTGGGATGTCATTGGATTGGCTGGTGTTAGGTGTAGTGGGTTTCTGTGATGTCCCTGTATTAATTGATGCTAGGTCAAGTGGCCCTCTGTGATGTCACTGGATTGGCTGTTGCTAGGTGAAGTGGCCCTCTGTGATGTCCCTGTAATGGCTGATGGTAGGTGAAGTGGCCCTCTGTGATGTCATTGGATTGGCTGGTGTTAGGTGTAGTGGGTTTCTGTGATGTTCCTGTATTGATTGATGTTAGGTGAAGTGGCCCTCTGTGATGTCACTGGATTGGCTGTTGCTAGGTGAAGTGGCCCTCTGTGATGTCCCTGTAATGGCTGATGGTAGGTGAAGTGGCCCTCTGTGATGTCAGTGGATTGATTGATGCTAGATGAAGAGGGCTTCTGTGATGTCCCTGTATAGGCTGATCCCAGATGAAGCGACTCTCTGTGATATCCCTGTATTGCTGGGTGAAGTGACCCTTTATGATGTCACTGAATTAATGTCACTGGGACCGGGCTGTGGAGCAGCTGGCTAGTAACCAGCTGCAATAAATCACGACTAACCGAGAGGTCATGAGTTCGAAGCCCGGGTTGGATTGAGTGCCCGACCAGTAAATAGCCTGGCTTGTTGTTTACCTAAGCAACTCAAAAGACAGTTGCATCTGTGAAGTAGGAAAATTTTGGGGAAGCTAAATTAATTAATTTACGTCACCATAAAAATGTCCAGCATCGTGCATGCAGAAGAATGAGGAATTACTCCATCAAGGACTCGGCGTCACAGTGGATGAGGAAGCAGCAGCTCCCCCTGTGGCCGGAATTGAGCACACCCTCATAAAGCCAGAAGCTGGAAAATGTTAAATAGCCTCTGTGTCTGTGTTAATACCAGATTGTATTTAAAACAATCTGGTAATGAATCCTCCAGAATATTTGAGGATGCAACTGGGGAAGAAAAGGGGGAAAGTAAATCTCCTGTTTCCATCCCGTGGAAAAGACCCTCCTTAGAATTGCATGCGCAGTTAAATTTCCAGCGTCTCTGTATGACTCTCGTAGAGCCAATTCACCGTTCTGCATGCATATCTCTGTGTGTGTGTATTTTGTAGAAAAGGATTACAAAGCTAATCTACCTAAGAGCTACTTTGCAGTCACAGAGTGTACCAATTACTGCTGGCAGAGCCCCTGGAAATGATATCCTTTTTTCTTCTTTTTAGAGCTCCGGTGTCTAGAGATTGCACTCCATCTGATCAGAAACAGCATCTTTAAGGATCACTTACCCCGTTTAAGTATTATTCTTATGCTCAATTATGCTCTTTTTGTATTATCTCGAAAAGCAGAGGTGTATTTTAGCTGAAATATGTGGAGTTTTTTTTAAAAGTCATACAAAAAAAAACAATCCCTTAACAACAATAAGTCTAAAACTTGCCTCCCAACTTTCCGAGAGGAATAAAGAGTGCCTTGCGGCATTCCTCCATTCCGTCCTTTTTGTCATCACACAATTACAAGTTGAATTGTAGAATAATAGAGTTGGAAGAGACCCTATGGGCCATCTAGTCCAACCCCCTGCCATGCAGAAAAAGCACAATCAAATTACCCCTGACAGATGGCCATCCAGTCTTGGTGTAAAAGCTTCCAGGGAAACTAAGCATCTTCTATTCCAAATTTCAAAATACTGGAACAAAATACTGGATCAAAATACTGGAACAAAATACTGGAACAAAAAAAGGAGAGCCAAGCACCACATTTCAGCCCTACTGCAATCCTACTTTCTCATTTGTTGTGAAAATGTCCCAGTTTCTTTTTTTCTCTCCTCTCATTCTTCCTCTTTGATCTCAGCTTACTTCAACCTCTGCAATGTTCAGAATGTAAAAGTACCGTCAGACTTCTGCGTTTGTGGGTTGCATAATTCTATAGTTAACTTCCATTCACAGAGTTGTTCTGAGATAATACTTCCCTAGAACGGTCTTCAACACCACATCTCAAGTCTCTTATTGATTGTAGCACTTTAGTCATCTATCTCATCTTCTGTGTTTACAATATTCAGTCTGTGCACTTTGGTATGACTTTTACTCCAGTGTCTAAATTATGTTTAACTAGACCATGGACACCATTTTTATTTAATATGCTAATTGTGTATAATTTTGTATTTTATTTTGATGTGTTTTTGTTCTCTATTGTAATTACCCAGGGGAGATGGAGGCAGGGTACAAAAATAAACATCTTCTTCTTCTTCTTCTTCTTCTTCTTCTTCTTCTTCTTCTTCTTCTTCTAACATGAGCAGGCAGAAGAATAGGCTGAGAGAAGACATGATGAGGGCCATGTATAAAGATGTGAGAGGAAATCATAGGGAGGAGGGAGCAAGCTTGTTTTCTGCTTCCCTGGAGACTAGGACGCAATTGAACAATGGCTTCAAACTACAGAAAAGGAGATTCCACCTGAACTTCTTCACTGTGAGAACTGTTCAGCAGTGGAACTCTCTGCCCCGGAGTGTTGTGGAGGCTCTTTCTTTGGAGGCTTTGAAACAGAGGCTGGATGGTCATCTATTGGAGATGCTTTGAATGCAATTTTCCTACTCCTTGGCAGGGGGTTGGACTGAATGGCCTACAAGGTCTCTTCTAACTCTATGATTCTTGAGAAATTGACCATAAAGCTTTGCTGGAGGACCTCAAAATGTGTTCTCTCAGGTTAAAAGTAGTGTTTGTGGGGGGCCTGTGTCCCGAATCCCAGATAATTGTTAGGGATTCCTCTTCTTCAGAAAAGGAAGGGGAGCAGGAAAGTGTTCATGAATCTGAGGGTGAGTTGGAATCTGAGGAGGAGACTTTGTAAGTACCCGCATTTCAGGAGAGGCGAAAGGAAACAGAGCAGAGACGTCGTTCAGCTAGAATAGCTTCCAGAAATGCAGCTGAGTAATTAGGAACTTCCCTAGCAGCTGTGAGGTAACTCAGGGCTATAAACAGAAGCAGGTGCAGCCAGCTCTTGCTGGTACCAAACTGACTCTAATGCCTTTGCTCCCCGTGTGCCTGCTCCAAGTCTGCATCTGGATTTATTGTTGTTTCTTTGTCTGAAGTAAGACTGCTTTTTGATTTGGGACTTTATCAGAGACTGTTTGCCCTATGACTTTGTTGCTTCTTTTTGCATTAATCCACTGAGTGTGCTGTACTTTATGTTTTGCTGCAGGAAAGCAGTTTTCATTTACTTACCACAGCGTTTTAAGGCTGTTCTTGAAATACAAAATAATCCTAATAATGTAGCTTTCATTAAGTTAATTAAACAGTCAAGACCACCCCAAACTAGAAGGTGTTCCCTTTTAGAAGTATGGAGGCATTCGACTTCATCTCTTGAAACGATCACCAAGTCTTTTAGATGTAGGTTTTTTGAAGAGTCGTTTCTTTAGAGGAGACACTTGTCACCATGGTTAAGGAAACAGCAGTGGTTAAGTTGTAGATTCAGTTGTATTAAAGAAAGCCTCAAGCCAACCATAGTAGCTCCTTAGTTAGATCAGAGGGTTTGAAATTGTATTTGTGTATCCTCGACTGCCTCAGATGTTCACCATGGTCTCTCAATGGGACATTCATAATGATGAATAAACATCCCTGAAAGATAGGGCAGCGTATCCGTTATTTCCTTTCCTGTTGGAAAATTTCATTCCATGAACAGCAGCTTTAGAGGGACGATAAGACACCAAGAGGGTTAGAAGAGATTAAGTGTTGCTACCTATAGAAAGCAGTAATTACCGGAATGGCTACGCATCTGTTCATGGGCTCTCTTTTGTCTCTGAAGTTAAGACCCCGAAGGTAACTCCTAACAGTAATTATATTACCAGCTGGCAATTTTCTAAACTCCTCTGGCTACCAAAAACAGGTAAAAGGCTATGATGGTGATGAATAGTATACAGATCCCTTGCTGTCAGTGCCGAGCCAGATGCAAGAATATCTCACAATGGAAATTTGAGGCAGCAAATATTTACTGGTTGATTCAAGTTTGATTTGGAAATTTCAGTCCAGAATTTCACTTGGAAGGCACACTAAGCTCATGAAGCCAAATCTCCTATCCTGAGGAAAATCAATCCACCCAAAAGCCAACCTTTCTTTTATTATGAGTAACATTTTGAATAACATTCACCTATCCCTCTTACAGGAAATTTTTTTAAAAAACTGTACTCCGTCATGCTCTTTGTCAAGTTTTCAGATTATTTTGAAATATTGAAATTTCCTAAGGGAACCGCAATTGCTTTTATCTGCATGCTCTAATAGGCAGTTTTCTTTTAAGACAGCCCTTGGAGAGCTTCTTCTATGATATGTCTTTAAATATTTCCAAAATTCCAGAGCTTTCTCTATTTTGTTAAAAGGGGTTTCTTTTTGTCAAAAAAGTCTTTAATAATCATCAGATACCTGCAATTGAGGAAGACAAGCATAAAAAACACTAAAGAGAAGGAATGGAGAAGCCATGTAAAATCCTGTCCCATTTACACTGCCATATAATATAGTTTGTAAATAATAATAATAATAATAATAATAATAATAATAATAATAATAATAATAATAGTACCTACAATTGAGGAAGACAAACATAAAAAACACTAAAGAGAAGGAATGGAGAAGCCATGTAATATCCTGTCCCATTTACACTGCCATATAATATAGTTTGTAATTAATAAAAATAATAATAATAATTGGGGCGGTTTACAGCAAAATCAAAATACAAGCAATCATAAAATATGACACATCAAAGGACAACAACAGAAACCAGTAATAAATATACACAATAGGCGAAAAAACACAGAATTAAAACATCAGATTAAAAACAATGAGGTTGCAATAGTGGATAAGGAAAGTGCACATTATGAGTAACAAATTCGTAAATAGATAAATAGATATGGTAAGCGTACATTCAGGACCCATCTATTTTGCCATATAATGCATTGCATGGTCAGTGTGGATAATTATAATACAGTTTAGTAGCTTTGTACAGCATTATAGGAGTCTACACTGACTGCATGATATGGCAATGACTGCTAGACATGCGCATTTGGGAGAAACATTGTCCCGTTTCGCATCTTGGCTTTTGTTGGGGCCCCCGATCAGAGAGACGTCAGAGACGTCATTCATCTAGGATATCTGCCAAAAATGCAGCTGAGTAATTAGGAATTGCACTAGCAGCTGTGAGAGAACTCAGGGCTATAAATCAGAAGCAGGTGCAGCCAGCTCTTGCTGACAACAAACTGACTCTAATGCCTTTGCTCCCCGTGTGCCTGCTCCGAGTCTGCATCTGGATTTATTGCTGTTTCTTTGTCTGAAGTAAGACTGCTATTTGATTTGGGACTGTATCAGAGACTACGAACTGCATTTGCCCTGAGACTTCCTTGCTACCGTTTGCATTATTCCACTGAGTGTGCTGTACTTTATGTTTTGCTGATGTTTTACTTACCACGGTGTCTTAAGGTTGTTCTTGCAAGACAAAACAGAACACTGCCTCCCCTTTCTGGCGTGCGTTCTTCTTACCAGGCATGTGCTGTTTCAACTCTACTAAGAGACGCTCTGCTGTAGGCATTGGCAAGCGTGCAAACTTTCCGGGCCTAACTGCACACTTCACCACACACACACTCTCTTTGGAAAGATAGTGTGTGTGTGGTGAAGTGTGCAGGCAGGCCCAGAAAGCATGAGCGCCTACCAGTGCCTGTAGCCAAGTGCCTCTTTCTTTCTTTCTTTCTTTCTTTCTTTCTTTCTTTCTTTCTTTCTTGAGTAAGAGGCATGCAGCTGCAGGCATGCTTGCACGCCCCACCACATACACCCTGCCACACTCTCCGAGAGTTCATGTATGTCAGAACATGAAGGCAGGCTTGGAGTGTGCCTACAGCCAAGCTCTGGACCTGTCTTCCTGCACACCCTGCCACACATGCATTCTATTTCCAAGGCAAGGAGGAAAGTTCAGATGCTGAGTAGATTTTGGGTTGAAGAGGCGGCTGCCCGTTTTGTGCCTCTAAAGAAACGGAAGACACAAAAGAAACAGTAGAAACAGTAGAAATGAATTCCACGCACATGTCTAATGACCGCCATATCCTCTTTCAGGACCCTTCATTCCAAATTCCATTCTTGCTTCTAACAACTGCTTTCAACAACTCTTTATAATAATAATAACTTTATTTTTATACCCCGCCCCATCTCCCCAAAGGGGCTCGGGGCAGCTTACATGGGACCTGGCCCGATAAAACAAACAAATAACAGTAACAAAGCAATAAAACAATTATCCCAGTAAAAAAAATCAACATCAATAAAAACAATCATTAAGATCAACAAGCAGGATACAGTATTAAAAACAGGAGACTAAGTCGTAGATCCCGGGCGAAGTGCAGAGTATTACGAAATGGGGAAAGGAAATTTCACAGTTGAATGGACAATAAAGTGCGGTATAAAATGGCAAGACAACAACAATGGGACTATTATGGAATGGACAGATAGATCAATACAGCAACAATTAAACTCTTTAGCATCCTATGACCACTGAACAGGCTCAGTATTCAACAAGGATTGCGTGGAAGTTCACTTTTCTTTGTTCTTTATTTGTAGTACTTTTGCAAATCATTCTGACATATCTGTAAAATACCTCTTCTGCTTTCCATTCCATGAATGTCCTGAGATGGAAATCCCTTCTCTTAAAAACAGCCAGAGCTGACTAGAGCCTGATACTTGGCCAGCCCCGATAAAATTGGTGATGTTATAATTCATCCCGATATTGACATTATGCACCTTTGCAGTTAAAGTAATCAGAAAGTGTGGATTGCCAAGGAAATACAAGTTGGCAACAGGGACTGAGGATGTTCAACAGGAGCTGGCTTGTTCTTTGAGACCCTCTCCAAAGGCCTGTGGAGCAGACCCTTCTCTGTGATGGAGTGCGGAGCGTGATGGATCATCGGTCTAATGCAGCAAGGCTGTTTGTCATGTCAGAAAGTTCTCACGGCCGATGGAAGTGCCAAATCCCTATTCACAGAACCAATCCACAAGCTAAGATGGGGTGATTCCCATAAGCGAGTGCCATCCGCACCATATCTTTTGATTCTACCCAATAGAAAGAGCCCTGTTTTCAAGTTTGGCTCCCTGGATAGTTACACGGAACAAAGATAGATTGGATAAAGATAGAGAGAAAGAATGGAAGTGGAACTGAAGTGGAGAAGAGAGTTCTTAAAGAGTGATAAATAGTTGGGAAATAGAACACCTCTGAAATAATTTGGAATTTGATGTTCTCAAAGAATGTGTTATTCTCAAAGACAAATCTGTCGTGCTTGTCTTAATAAGTGAACAAAGATGAGCGGAGGTCCTACACCAGCACAGAATGTGCCTTGCTAAACATTACTTATATTCAAATAATTTTGTGCATCAGCTTAATTGGGGCCGGGCTGTGGCGCAGCTGGCTAGTAACCAGCTGCTATAAATCACTACTGACCGAGAGGTCATGAGTTCAATGCCCGGGTCGGGTTAAGCCTCCGACCATTAATAGCCCTGGCTTGCTGTTGACCTATGCAGCCCCGAAAGACAGTTGCACCTGTCAATTAGGGAAATTTAGGGATGCTTTATGCGGGAGGCTAATTGACAACACCATAAAACTGCCAGCAAAACACGAGGAAAGGAATGAGGAAGTACAGCCACTACTGGACGGTGAAGCAACAGCTCCCCCTGTGGCCGGAATCGTGAAGCTGGAAAAATGTTAAAAATGCCTCTGAGTCTGTCTAATGTATGTTGTTTGTCTGTTGGCATTGAATGTTTGCCATATATGTGTTCATTGTAATCCGCCCTGAGTCCCCTTCGGGGTGAGAAAGAAGGGCGGGATATAAATACTGTGAATAAATAAATAAATAAATTGTTGCCTCTTCAAACAGTGTGTTCAGCCCTTTCCATGAAATATTTTTTTCTTTTGTTGCTTGGGAAAAATGTTGTTGCACCTGGACTCAAGGAACAGACTACGTTGAGTTGTATCTTTCGTTGTAAATTGTAGCAAAATAAGCGAGCAAGAGAAGCATGTAGCAAGAGAAAGAAATGCGGGTCTGCTATTATGTTCTGTCATTATTGGTGACCTCTAAGTTTGAAATAAGGTCAATTCTTCGTCTCTCATCTTTTCTAGTTTTGCTCACTTCACTTGCGTCTCATATTTTTCCTGCTTCATTTACATTTTCCACATCGTCCCAGCTTTGCTTTCTCAAAAGCCGGTTGTGGGCAGCAATAATTTACATTGATTCCAACGTCACTTTAAATAATATGGCAGGGGAGAAAGAAGGGCGAGGAAAGTTCAGGTATCTGAACTCTGCCCATAGCAGGAGCTCTTTTGTTTTTGTTTAAAAAATGGGTAATTTTATGCACCAGATTGTTTTGAATTGTAAGAAGCTCTCTACCCTCACCTTGATTGTCTCAGCTGGAATACCAAATTATTACCTTTTGCCCTTTGTTCACATCTTTGTATCATACTCATATATCTTATTTTTCCATATCTCTGTATGGTACTCAGTACTCATATATCCTGTCAGGACAAACTTGTTATTTCAAAAGAAAATATGTTTGGCATTCGGTATCATGATTTCAAATGCATCACCTGAAGTTGCTCATCTATAAATTTGCAAAGGGATCTTGTAGCACCTTTGAGAATAAGTGGAAAAAATTGGAAGCATGCACATCCATAGAGTAAGGACATATCTACATCGGACAGGTTAGCCTTCAGAGCAGCCTCAGAAGCAGATGGCCCGAAACTACGTCTTAGTGGGCTGTCACGTATCCCTATTGTTGTCAGTGCTTCCAGCTTCCAATGGTAGGACCCCTGTTCAAGCTCCTGCCATTGTGGGTGTCTCTTCTGATGACACAATGGGGTACCCTTATGATCAGTAAGAAGGAGGGATCATTTACTCGTTTGTTTGTTTGTTTGTTTTCTGATTTCATTTCTTTCAAAACCCAGAAAACTTTACCTTCTCTTGGATGAAAGAGAGTGTAAGTTGCCCAAGATCATGTCAGAGTAATTGTTAATATAGTGAAATTTTTAACTCATTGTTTCAATGTAAGTGTGTGTTTGCTTCAGCAAGCGATCCCGTACAGAAGTAGTTAATTACATAGAGCAATGATTTACTGCCTAGAGCAATGATGGGCAAGATTTTGCGCTTGGTGTGTCAAAATTTACCAAAAAAACCTAGCATGACTTGGGTGGTGTGTCACTTTGAGAGAAAAAAAAACATAATTTCACAATATGTATAGTTTCAATAACAAAAATATATAATTGTTATATATAACTGTAGTTAATAAATCAAAACTATTTACTACCATTATTTTCATGTACAACAATCTATGGTGCCTCTTGCAGTTTCCACGCTGATTTTTCTCTATTCTAGTTTCAATGTAGTCATGAATAATGAATAATATAATAATAATAATATAATAGTAATAATATGATAATATACTACAATACTAGAATAACTATAGACTGAATATATATATATATATATATATTGTGCATAATTCCTATGGAGTAAACAACAAAACCACTTGACGAAATCACACCAAATTTGGCCACAAAAGACATTTTCATCCAATGAATCTGCATGTGGCAGCGTGTCAGCAAAAATGGCTAGGTGTGTCAGTGCTGACACGTGTGTCATAGGTTGGCCATCACTGGCCTAGAGGGAAAAGGAATTTCCGTTTTTGCCTGCGTAGAAGGAAGTAAGTCACAGAGAATGGAATTTGGGAGGTTCTATTTTTTACTGATAAGAGTTCATTAATCTTGTTGTTGGAGAAACATGTGTCCAAGCAGCTCCGGCTGCTATTTATGTACATAGCTGTAAATAAAGACTAATTACCACCGGGATCGGCAGGCAGCTATACAGTCTTATTTGTTCGTGATACTAGGCAGATGCTGAGTTGCCAAATGAAGGGGAGAATTGAGACGGGTGGATGTAAGTGTCTCAATATTTCCACCTCACATCCATCCTCTACATTGACAGATCACTCAGTGGACTTTCATGGCCAAGTGGAGATTTGAACCCTTGGCCTCTTGGATGCTTAACCTAACACTCAAGCCTCTACACCTCTGAGCTTCTAATCCAGATTTGGGACATCCATAGACAGTATTCTGATCCCTTTGTTTTACTCAATGATATTTATATCGCCTTTCCTAATAACACCCAGTATGCCAGACTTTTCTCATGTTCTTCTAAACTGGTAGTTTCCTTGGAAACCAATCCCATTTTTTAAACAGCCTGAATTGTTAACGCCAAAAAGAGGAACTGCCAAATAACAGTTTGTGAGTCCAAACCAGTCATACAAATCAAAAGCATTTGAAGTGATTGCAGTCAAAATGCCTTTTGTTTTAATGTGACCATCGGGCCCCCGAAGCCTCCTTGCCAACAGAGTAAATTAAATGGCTCGGTCCGATTTTTGTAACCTCATCATCCTGCTCTCGTTCTGGGCTCGCGTCTGCCAAATGCTTGAGCTTGCATCAAAAAAGCTAAAATAGCGTGTTAAGCTCTCTCCAAATGCCATGGCGTCTCTTACGATCCTATTAGGCCCATTGTATTATTTGGAAATAAGTACTTGGCCAAGGCGAGGCAGGGAAGAACCAATGTATGATATGAACAGTGAAAAACTAACACTGTCACAGATCTCTGGTCTTGAACTGGAAATCTTGGGGAAAACCAAGGTTGAGAATCTCTTTGGATATAGCAAAGAACAAGAATGGGTCAAATGTCTGAGAATGAGATGTATTCCCTGTCCATAGCCTTTCCCTGCTTGACTATTCTGTGCACAATAATGCCAAGGACTGAGCTTGGATGCTTTCCCAGAACTTGAGTTTTATTGCTGAATAACTGGAAGTGCAAAGAGCAAATATTTTTTTAAAATATCATGGCATTCATGCATAGAAACAGACATCTTGTACCCTGCTTTGAATCTTCAGCCCAAGGATGTGGACATGTCATGACATGATGGTAGTTGAAGGTGGACCTGGAGTTGTGCAGGAGTTGTGTAGACCACATAGAGACAGTCCCCAAGTTACAAAATCCAACTTTGCAACCCCCTGCCAAGAAGCAGGAAAATCGCATTCAAAGCACACCTAACAGATGGCAATCCAGCTTCTGCTTAAAATCCTCCAAAGAAGGAGCCTCCACTGTTGTGGTTCAGCCTGATGATAATGAGGGATTTGTATCAGGAGCTGGGAGCCTGGGAGATGCAGTTTCAGAGCCAGAGGGAATGCTGGATTCAGATACAGCTGGACAGGAGTTGCTATTGGAGCAACCATGTGAAAGTACTGATGTTTTGGACTCCAGCAGTCAGGGACGTGAACTCTCCCCTAGTAACTGCAGCCGAGATACTATGAGCTCATCCCCTGTGAATAAGGGATAAGTAATGGGACTTAGGGTTACAGGAGACAAAATCACCCTCGTCCAGCTCCTGTAACATTCAGGCTAAAATGGAGAGGTGATTCATGACTCCATCAACATTGACTCTGGACTGTAGTCCAAACTTTAGTGAAGCTATCCAGGTGATAAAAATATATTCAGTTCCTTCAAAGTAGGGAGTAAAACATAGAGTAGATTCAGACCCCACAACTATAGGATCCATCAGTAGTCACTGCACACTGTGGAAAACCTTACACAATGATTGTCCACAAACCTCAGCCTGGAAAAGAATATTCAGTGTCCCCTCTGTTTTGCAGTTGAGTCGCCCATTATACGTAATAGTTCTATGCTGGTTTTGGGTAGGCTGTTGAAGACCTATTTTTGTTACAGCAAGCTTTTTTGTGAGGTAGACAGGTTGGTTGTTATTGCTGAGCCCATTCAGTTTATTGATTGTTTTTATAAGATTGTAGTTTTGATTGCTTTATGTCACCCTCTGGCAGATTTGCTGTGGAAGAATGGGATATAAATTTATCAGCTCAATGACTAAATAAACGTTCCATCCACCCTTGCAGGAAAAATGCTTCTTTTGCATATGCTGAGGGTATAAACCATTGCAGAGATCAGGTTGTTGAGATCTTCCCTGATGTTAGCAATCCCAAAAAAGATTGGAAACAAAATGGGATTGGAAATGGCATTTTGTTGGAGAACCCCACTATTGGGAGAGCCCCACTTCGTTCTTGGTTCAAAATGGGAGGAATCTGGGGTCACCTAGGGTTCTTATTTTTTCCCCATGAACATTTTATTTACAAAATAAAATCACCAAAGCACATCTGCAAAATGGCCAAAGAGAAAAACAAGAGTCCTCAAACTGGTGCTTCCAATATTAGCAATTTTATGGGCCATCTGTTGGAATGCCGGGCTGCCATTTCATTTGATTTCAGACCAGCGAGCTTGAGATAATGGCTCATAAAACACTAACATGTTTTGTTTTCTGCATCTGTGCCTCTCAAAGTCACCATAACTCTCCAGAGCTGGGACATGAGGTGGTTAGAAGGTGGCCACGTAACATGTGAATCGAGCCATCTCCAAACAAGAACCTGGATGTCCCTATTCGCTCTCCGAGGAAGCTTCCATGGAGCTCCTATCCCACCCCAAACCACGTATATAATGTTACTATTCCCAGGATTGAAGGTGCTAAATTGTATTGAAATAAGGCCACTCTGGCAAATAATGCACATGGAAGGATGTGGGACACACTTTCCATCTTCCAGGCAGAGAAGCATTTTGAGCAGAGTTCAAAAGTTTGAGATCCGTGCTCAACTTTTCTGGGGAAGACGTGACACCTGGGAGTTACAATCCAAAAGTGCCTTTTTCAGATTGCTCCAGTCTTGATACACATTCCCCACATTGCTCCAAAAATTTCCTCTTGGGATTTAAGCTAGGGATGTTTTGAGCATTTTGTGCAGCAAAGCAGAGCAAAATGAAAGATTTTCAATCTGACGAGATGTCTTTGTTTCCCTTAGCCAAAATCCATATCATGTGTGTGCTATATATGTTGCCAGATTTAGAGTTATTCAGTCATCATTCTTTGAGTTAAATGGCAATGCTTGTATAATTGTTTAACTATGCGTAATTGTTGTTCCTGGATGCTTCCATGAAAGGCAATTTGCCGTATATACTCGAGTATAAACCGACCCTAATATAAGCCGAGGCATCTAATTTTACTACAAAAAACTGGGGAAACTTATTGACGCGAGTATAAGACGAGGGTGGGAAATGCAGCAGCTACTGGTAAATTTCAACATGAAAATAGATCCCAATGAAATTCTATTGAGGCATCGGTAGGTTAAAGGATTTTGAATATCGTTTTTCAAAGAAAAACAGTAAACTAGCTCTCTAAGTGGAAAGGTAGGCTCAACAAAAACAATATGCTATTAACAATAACATAATAATAATAATAATAATAATAATAACAACAACAACAGCAACAACAACAACAACAACAGCAACAACAACTTCATTTGTACCCTGCCCTATCTCCCCATGGGGACTCAGGCCAGCTTCCAACATAGTAACAGGCAAACATTCAATGCCTACATAAACAATGCAGAACTAGATATAGATCTATAATTATATATACTAATTTCACATATGCATTTTCCTTCTGCAATATTTGTAAGCTCTATATATTTATGTTTATATCCATCTAGAATTCTCTCTGTGTGTGTGTGCATTTCCCATGCAATATTTACAATATTTTCATATATATCTATCTAGACATCTCTCTCTCTATAGATAATTATATCTGTATAGGATTTGCAAAGACCTGCAAACATGTGAGGCGGAACTTCATATATAAAATAATGTATACACATAGATACAGATATGCAGGTACATGGAAATCTCTGGATAGCTGTATGTATATAGGATTAACAAAGACTTGCAAACATATGAGGGGGGAATTCATATAAAAATTAATGTAGATAGATAGATAGATAGATAGAGAGAGAGAGAGAGAGAGAGAGAGAGAGAGAGAGATGCAAATATAAAGGTAAGTGGGGATTGCAAAGGCTTGCAGCGGGAAATGCCTATATATCTGTAGCAGAGATTTACACATATTTCAGGGGAAAATGCTTTTATAAGATTAACTAGCTGTGCCCGGCCACACGTTGCTGTGGTGTTGTCTGGTGGTGTTGGTAAGAAATTGTTGAGGTAGCGGTGGTATTGAATGTGTGTCTTTATGTTTAATATGCGTTTGGTTGTTTGTGTACTGTGAAAGTGGTGACGATAGAGGGGGGTCTATGTGCAGAGCTTAGCCCTCTAACTGGCAGCAATTGGATAAAAACAATTATTCCTCTCCCTCTAATTAGGACTTTATTTTTCTTTTCTTTTTGTTGTATCAACCTAGAGGCGTGGATGATGGGTTGTGTTGTCAAATTTCGAGGTTGGGGGGCCTGTAGTTTTGTTGTTTTGTGGGTCGCCGTGATGCCATCACTCTTTTATAGATATAGATGGGCATATATATATTATTCTTCTTGACTTGCAAGGGCTTCGTTCCCTTTTCAAAACATTCCCTTGGTTAAGAGCGAGGGAGGCTTTGGAAAAGAAAACACACTGATAAGGGAGGGTAAGAAGAGAGATAAATATATCATATATTGCAAGCAACGGCCTCCAGACTCCGCTGCCGGCTTGACCCGATTATAAGCCAGGGGAGGCTTTTTCAGCTCATAAAAAGGGCTGAAAAACTCGTCTTATCTTCGAGTATATACGGTATTTATTTTTTAGCTAGAAAAAGAAAGCCGCGAGAACTCAGAAGGCGTCAAGGGCCACCCAGAACCAAACGTCACCCAAAACTGATGGCGAATTGGATGGTGTCACCACGTAACCCACCTGATGTGTCCAGGTGAGGCATCACCAAGTTATATAAGCCGAGACAAATAACAAGAAGAAAAATTGAAAATGAAAGCGGTGAATCTTTTTGCTCGCATTGTTGAAAAAAAATATTGAAACCGGGGACACTTTTCAATGCTCTATAATATCTTCTTGAATTACATTGTGTGCTGCTTTCAGCTCGGCCCTGGTTGAAGTAGGTTCACAGCCCAGGAGGGAATTGTTGCGTTCATTATTTCTTTGATCAGAACAGACAGAAGCATGACAACAAACTAGACCACTTGGAGGTAGCCAAGTAAATCCACTTGACATCCGATACTGCGCAGCACTGGATGTAAACACAATATACCTGGCCCTTCGGGGTATTACATTAGAGCAATAACCAAATGCCATAATAAATAAGCGTTTCAGAAAGGCAGAGATGCCCAGGGAAGGGAAGGAAGCAAGGGGAGAGGAGGGTTCTATTTAAGGCTGCAAATGGAAAGAAGGAATGGGAAACGGAAAAGCAGGATTTAAACATTTCATGTATAACCGAACACGGCAATTTTAAATCCTTGGCAGCCAAAGGAGAAATGGAAAGATCGCTGCTGCAGGTTCAAGGGCATATAAATCCTCGTAATTAGGATTCGGTGGATGCAGAATCCGTGGACACAGAGGGCCAACTGTATTCTGGATTTTCTTCTGGATTTTAAAGAAGCTATTGGAGGTTTGGAACCCCATCTCTTTTGAGATCTATCTTTCACTTTCAGGAGGCAAATGAGAGAAAATGAAGGGAAATGATGAGAAGTTTTGAGGAGAAGAACTATGGTGTTAATTCTACTTTGAACTCACAGTATTATGCTGAATTCTTTTCATATCTTTTATTGGGTTACTAGCTGTGCCCGGCCACGCGTTGCTGTGGCTAGGACTTTAATTTTTTTTCCTTTTTGTTGTATGAACGTAGAGGCATGGATGAAAGGTTGTGCTGTCAATTTTCGAGGTTGTGGGATGTTTAGTTTAGTTGTTTTGTCCGGTGCCGTGATTCCATTACCTATCTATATATATATATATATATATATATATATATATATAAAAGAGTGATGGAATCATGGCAGTGGACAAAACAACAAAACTAAACATCCCACAACATCGAAAATTGACAGCACAACCCCTCATCCACGCTTCTGGGTTGATACAACAAAAAGAAAAGAAAAATAAAGTCCTAATTAGAGGGAGAGGAATAATTGTTTTTATCCAATTGCTGCCAGTTAGAAGGCTAAGCTCCGCCCACTTGGTCTCCTAGCAACCCACTCAGCCCAGGGGACAAGCAGAGTTAAGCCTCACTTAGGCCTCTTCCACACTACCTATAAAATACAGATTATCAGATTTGAACTGGATTATATGGCAGTGTAGATTCCAGGCCCTTCCACACAGCTATATAACCCATTTATAATTTTATATTATCTGCTTTGAACTGGATTATCTTGACTCCACACTGCCATATAATCCACTTCAGTGTGCATTTTATACAGCTGTGAAGAAGGGGCCTCATATAATCCAGTTCTAAGCAGATAATTTAAGATTATAAATATACAGTAGAGTCTCACTTATCCAACATAAACAGGCTGGCACCTTTACCCTTTACCTTAACTACCACCAATTCCTCAATACTTTATTTCCCATACCACCAGACTTTGCCACAGCAACGCGTGGCCGGGCACAGCTAGTATATATATATATATTTAATATATGCTAGCAGTGCCCAGCCACGCATTGCTGTGGCATATGGGAATCCTTTGTTGGCTGGGTGGAATAGCAGTGAATAGCCTTGCAGCCTCAAAGCCTGTCTGTCGTCTTCTTATGGGAGTCCTTCTTCGGTGAGCTGGAATGCAACGGAATAGGCTTGCTGCTTGGACACCTGGGTACTTGCATTCTAGAGGAATGGTTTTTTGGGCAGCTAGAATTGCAATGAATAGCCTCGCTGCTTCCAAGCCTGGCTGCTTGCTACCTAGGGGAATCTTTGGTTGGTCAGATTCAATAGTACAGAGTAGTATCGCTGCTTCAAAGCCTGGCTGCCTTTTACCAAGGTTAATCCTTTGTTGCACTGAATAGCCTTGCAGCTTCAATGCCTGGCTGTGTTATAGCTAGGGGAATCCTTGTTTGGCGAGCTGGAATAGCCTCTTCAATCAAAGAGCCGCTTTGAAGCCTGGCTACTTCCTTTGTAGGGGAATCCAGTGCTTGAATTGCACTGAATAGTCTTGCAGCTTAAAAGCTTGGCTGCTTTCTACATACGGGCAGGGTTTTATAATGTGTTTTAACAATGTTATTAATAGATCTGTTTATATTGTTTTGTTTTTATGATTGCAATTTGGGCATTAAATTTTGCCAATTCTTGTAAGTCCCCTCGGGTGAGAAGGGCGGGGTATAAATGTTGTAAATAAATAAATAAATAAATTTCTTTTTTTTGATGGTCACTCCTTGGAAAGTGATAAGTATTGTGGCCAAATTTGGTGTGATTTGGCCCAGTGGTTTTATTGTTAACTTGGTCCTAATTATGCACATTACATTTTTATATACAGAGATTAGGTTGTTTTGATATTCAATTTATTCGTATATGTTACTAGGTATGTGACTACAGGTCTTTTGAACCCCCATTGGGAAGATAAATGGATTTAAAAGAAATCAGATGTATGCCTGGTATTTCACTGCCTGTTGTCTCCAAGTGACTCAGTGCAGCAGTTTAACCAGACGTTTATGTATCTGAACTAGACACAATGAAGACAATAGATTTCTGGAGACATGAAAATATATTCCCTGACAGAGGGAAGAGACTGGGACTTCCAAGTTGCACTAGCGAAAATCAGGATGCTCCCACCCTAAGATCCCATAAGGTAAGAAAAGAAGCATCACCCCACTCTTCTTCCTTCAAGATCCTGCAAGGTGAAAGACAAACACAGCCCCATCTACAAAGCATTAGTCCTTGGAGAAGCCTTCTCCAAATTTGGGCTTTCTGAATGTTCTGGTTACAGGGCACATCATCAATGTCCATTGGCCAATGATTGGTGGAAGTGATGACAGGAGACTATCGTTCAAAATATCTGAATAGACTCAAGCTGGGAAATCCTGATGTAGAAGTTTGAGAATTTTCCATTCACCTTTGACTATTCAGTTATTTCCACATGAATATTTTAGTTGGGCCAGGCTGTGGCGCAGCTGGCTTGTAACCAGCTGCAATAAATCACTACTGACCAAGAGGTCATGAGTTCAAAGCCCGGGTCGGGTTAAGCCTCCGACCATTAATAGCCCCGGCTTGCTGTTGACCTATGCAGCCCCGAAAGACAGTTGCATCTGTCAAGTAGGGAAATTTAGGTACGCTTTATGCAGGAGGCTAATTTAACTAATTTACAACACCATAAAACTACCAGCAAAACACGAGGAAAGGAATGAGGAAGTACAGCCACTATTGGACGGTGAAGCAACAGCTCCCCCTGTGGCCAGAATCGTGAAGCTGGAAAAATGTTAAATGCCTCTGTGTCTGTCTATACTGTATGTTGTTTGTCTGTTGGCATTGAATGTTTGCCATATATGTGTTCATTGTAATCCGCCCTGAGTCCCCTTCGGGGTGAGAAAGAAGGGCGGAATATAAATACTGTAAATCAATAAATAATGAATATTTTGCTCTCCAGTTGCCCATATCTCAATCCACACTGTTGTCTATTGCTCTCTGGGATGGCAATAGAAACACCGTGTACAAACCGTCGAAGTAGAAACAACCAAGGGAGGAAAGAGAGAGAGAGAGAGAGAGTACAATTACCATTTAATCACAGTTAATTATGTGCTTAATGTTCCTTGAGCAAAAATTACTGAAGCTGAAGGAAAGGATCCCATCAGGCATTGCATTACATTTTGAAAATCCTGTTGAATCCTTGACAATGCATCAGATACCAGCGAGCCTCACCGTTGCAATAATATTCTTGCTTAATTGTGCTTAACATATCCAAAAGGAAAGCTGGATCCATCCTCCTTTTCCTTCCTTCCTTCCTTCCTTCCCTCCATCCTTCTCTCCTTCCTTCCTTTTTAGGTACAACATACCCTGTTTCCCTGAAAATAAGACATGCTCAGAAAATAAGCCCTAGTAGAGGTTTTGCTGAATTGCTAAATATAAGGCCTCCCCCAAAAGTAAGACCTAGCAAAGTTTGTGTTTGGAAGCATGCAGGATCGGTAAATGTATATACAATAGATTGTTGTACACGGAAATAAAGGTAGTAACAAGAAATAATAATAATAATAATAATAATAATAATAATAATAATAATAATAATAATATAACTTTATTCTTGTATCCCACCTCCATCTCCCAGAAGGGCAGCTTACACAGGGACAAGTCCAACAACAACACAAATTTACATATGAACAGAAATTCAAAACAGTAATTTAAAAACAGTATAGCAATCTATATATATAAAAGGGTAATGAAATTTCGGCCTAGGACAAAACAACAAAACTACACATCCCAGAAACACTAAACTTGGCAGCACAACCCCTCATCCATGCCTCTACGTTCATACAACAAAAATAAAATAAAAATAAAGTCCTAATTAGAGGGAGAGGAATAATTGTTTTTATCCAATTGCTGCCAGTTAGAAGGCTAAGCTCCACCCACTTGGTCTGCTGTCAGTTAGAAGGCTAAGCTCCACCCACTTGGTCTCCTAGCAACCCACTCAGCCCAGGGCCACTTCAATCAGGCCTCTTCCACACTGCCTATAAAATACAGATTATCTGATTTCAACTGGATTATATGGCAGTGTAGACTCAAGATGAGCACCAACCCCCAGAGTCAGACACGACTGGGCTTAATGTCAGGGGAAAACCTTTACCCTTTACCTTAACTACCATCAATTCCTCAATACTTTATTTCCCATACCACCAGACTTCGCCACAGCAACGTGTGGCCGGGCACAGCTAGTAAAATATAATATAGAAATTCTTGAAAGGATTCGCAGTTCAGTTATGCTGTTTGGTGATGACAACTACTGTACAGTAGATAATAAATTTTCATTTAAAAAAATTCAACCATAAATGTGAATTCGTCTTTGTGGAAAAATAAGACATCCCCTGAAAATAAGACCTAGTGCATCTTTGGGAGCAAAAATTAATATAAGACACTGTCTTATTTTCGGGGAAACACGGTATTAGTATAAAAATGTTGGACAGCTCTATGTTGTTATTTATCTGCTGATTTAGGGAAACATTGTCCCAGAAATAATGTTTCTATCCTCTATAACAAATTCAGGTGGTTTCATCAGCATGATATTTATTTGTTAATTAACTAGCAATGCAGACCTAGAAAACAAAGTTTTGGAAAATTACTATTTTACTTCGACCCCCAGAATTCCACAGCAATTTAGCCAGTGCCCTGGCTGGCGGGGGGATTCTGGGAGTTGTAGTACATTTAAAAATATCTTAGTTTTTATTCTTAGTTTTACTCTGAACTTTAAAGAGCCCTTCAAGGTGTAGAAACCTATTGCCAAAATTGGTTCAGCATCTGAATAGATGCTTTAAAGTTTGGACTATAAGCAAGACCGCCCCCCATCCCAGTCCCCAGTGTATCTGGTATATATCTCACTTCCCAATATTAAATTGTCCAAAATGTGATTAAATTCTATGGAAATATATCTACAGCTTTCCTGTGCCTAGATTTTTTTTAAATCGATATTATTGAAATGAATTGCAGAGTTTGCAGCCCCGTTTGCTATGATTACTTTGCTCTGGAGAAGCCGTTCCCACCCAGATCTCTAGATTAAAATGTAAAACAAATTTTGTCACTGCTACAGGCTACGGGGGGACCAAAAAAACGACACAGAGTTACAACAGCTCTGTTTGTTATTCAAGGCTCTTCCCACGCCTTCTCTGTGTATTGTTTAAATGTCTGTGTAATTTGCTGGGACTGTGGATTCCTCAAGGTTATTATTCTATATCACCCTCCAAGAGACATTACCTTATCTCCCCTGGGCTATAATTCACAAGGAGCAATCATGTTTGCCTGCAGCACGGTTGTGTGTGTGAGGATGCATCTGTACGGTAGGATTAATGCAGTTTGACACCCTTTTAACTGCTGTGGTTCAATGCTATGGAGTCATGGGAACTGTAGTTTTACAAGGTCTTCATCCTTCTCTGCCAAAGAATGATGGTGACTCACAGGGGCGGTCCAACCGTGAGGCGAATTAGGCACTTGCCTGTGGAGCCATCGTCCTGGGGGCGCAGTTGAGGCCCCTGGGAGGATGGCGGCACCTCCTTCTCCTTCTCCTTTGGGCCTTCCAGTGCCCATGCTGGGCCTTCTGGCTGGCACGGGCCTGCCTTCAGGGCCTTCAGAGATTGTGAGGTCTGTGGGAACTTGGAAGCTAGGTAAGTGGGGTATATATATGTGTGTGTGTGTGTGTGTGTATGTGTGTAGAAGTTCCAGGTTGGGAGAAAGAACTCTTCTTTGAAGCAGGTGTGAGTGTTGTAATTAATCACCTTGATTAGCATTGAATGGCCCTGTGACTTCAAGACCTGGCTTCTTCTTGCCTGGGAGAATCTTTTTTTGGGAGGTGTTAGCTGTCCCTGATTGTTTACTGTCTGGATTTCCCCTGTTTTCAGAGTGTTGTTCTTTATTTAGGCTTTTTCTTAATCTCTCCTTATTATCCAACATTTTTGCTTATCCAACACTTTTATTTTTCAGTGATTGGTTTGGGGGTTGCCAAAATTTCTGTCCGCCTACACTTGAAAATTACCTTGGACCTGCCCTGATAAGAATACAAGAATAGTGTATACAGTGGGGCTCCAGCATCCATTGGGATGTGGTACCAGGGCTCTCCATGGATACTAAAATCCATGAATGCTCAAATTCCATTTTATGCCATTGCATAGTGAAATGTTGCCCCATATATGGCAGACAAAGGCAATCCCCTTTTGAGCAAATTTTGCCAAGAGAACCCATGACAGACTCCACAACAAGCTGGAAACAACTTAAAGGCAGCAGCAATTACGACATCCTCAGCAACTCTGTCTCTCAGAATGCTAGGATACACACAAGAGAGCTTCCATGGAGCAGCTCAAATTATGGTCAAGATATTACAGGAGATCATTGTTCTACTTCTCCTGGCCTGAAGCTATTCTGGACAACAGAGTCTGGAAGCAGAGACCTTGATTCATTTATTGGTGTTATATGGATGTATTCCCTGAGCAAGGATGCCACGAGAAACATTTCCTCTTTTCCTTCCATGTCTCTCGGCTGCTCTGTTGGAGGTCATTGAAAAGACATTTGCACTGTGTTAGAGGGTGAAATTTGGTTTGGAGCCATCTGGATTTACAGCAAAAGATTTATTGTTTTGATAACAACCAGTTGGAACTTGATGGGAAAAAGGTATTTTATGCCCATTCTCCGCCGGGAACTAATTACCTGACTGTCTGGGAGCATGCTAAACAGCACATGCTAATCCAGCACTTGAGAAGTTATGGGCGTATAAATTTCCTTGGTTTGTATTTATGTGGGCAACAATGGCAGTTTTGGAAATCCTTCTGACAGCTCAATTGAGAGGTCTTGAACATTTGCTTTACCGTTTATTCCCCCTGAAAATGAATCATGGCGAGACACGGAGCCTTATAAATGGAGAAAACCAAGTGACAAGCACAACTGTGGGTTAGACGCAGAACAATGCTGTGCGGATCAGACAAGGAGATGTAGACTCTAAGAAAAAAATATAACAAAAACCTTCCAAAAAAGGAACATTTTATCATGCAATTTTTGCCTTCCCTATTTCATTACATCAATTAGCATTTGGGATTAAAGTTCCAGCATCTCTGTTAAACCCTATGATTGGAAAATTAATTTTAATAGCTAGCGGCCATCAGCCAAAGATTTGGTCGGTTATCTGAAACGCAGCTGTACTCATTCTGTTGAATTGCTTCATACCGAGAGGAGAGAATTCCATCTCTCAGTCCTTGAGTTCCATGGTTTTATGGTACTTTTTGCCACCAGTTTGAATGATTCTAATGCTCTTATTTGATTATTTCATTTCTTTAAATTTTTATTTATTTATTTATCTATTTATTTACAGTATTTATATTCCTCCCTTCTTTCTCACCCCGAAGGGGACTCAGGGATGATCACATTGTACACATATAAGGCAAACATTCAATGCCATATAACATAGAACAGAGACAGAGACAGACGCAGAGGCAATTTAAATCTTCTCCAGCTTCCAGCTTCCTGAAGGTATGCTTGATTCCAGCCACAGGGGGAGAATCTGCTTCATCATCCACTGCGACGGCAACTTCCTCATTCCAACGGTAGCTGGATGATTTTTATGGTGTCGTAAATTAGCCTCCCCACATATAAGTGGTATCAAAATTTCCAACTTGATAGATACAACTATCTTTCAGGTTGCTTAGGTCAGCAACGAGCAAGGGCTATATTTTATTTTTAATTGTCAGGTGCTCACCCCGACACGGGCTGGCCTTGAACTCATGACCTCTTAATCAGAGTGATTTATTGCAGCTGGCTGCTAATCAGCCTGCGCCACAGCCCGGCCACATGGAATGGCTCCGCTCAGGGAAGGAGGAGGAGGAGAAGCAGCTGTCAGGAGGCTTGTTGTAGCACCTTTCATGGGTAGTCATCCTTTTCTCTCTCAACATCCCCGTTGCCTCGGCACTATAAGCGGGTTTCGTGAGACCAGTCGCTCTTGTTGCAATGGTGTAGAAATGGTGAAGCCATGGACCATATTTTAATTCTTGAGGACCACTGGTGATCCATGTGCCATAGGTTGGAGACCATTGCTTTAAGTCATTGCAAATTATGGGAACCCTAAGGCGAATCTATCAAGGTGTTTTCTCAGACTGAGACAATTATGACTCGCCCAGGGTCATCCAGTAGGTTTCCATTACAGGTATTCAAGCCTGGTCTCTAGAGCCACAGTCCAACATGCAAATCATTAACCTCAAAGATATGTTTTAATTTCTGTTTTCACTAAGGAGATAACTTTCCAACCCAGAGTCTTATGGAATGTAATTATAACAAAGATATTACAAACTCTTGCAAATGAATCTAATCTCTGTATTGGTAGAAGCTTTACAGAGAGATGACATTTTATCTTCCCTTTTGTTGTTCGTGAGGTCTAAGGAAGGAACATGAAAACCTGACATTTCAGATAATTACTTCTTTAGCATACAATGTTAGCAATTATTGCAAAATGTCAATTAAATGCTCATAATCAAAAGAACGCAGGGCTTCCCTACTGCAAGGTATAACCATAGAATCCTGATTTGATAGAAATACATTCAAAATCCTGAGTTTCAAATATTATGTAGATAAGAGACTAAATGAGTCTTGTTGGATCCATCAACATTCTTTGTAGGTCACAATGGGAAACTGTATCATGAAGTCATTTTACTCCTTGTCCATCTGCTACAGGTTGTGCCCATATGTTTTGGAAACCCCAATACCATACTTTTAGCCATTTTAGCATTCTGGGTGGCATTTCTTTGAAAGTGGGTCAGTGAAACTTATAGTTCTAAAGAACTTTGATATTTATTGTCCCATTTTCAGTCAGAGGTTCAGAGAGTGTTGTGGGCCTTCAAAGTAGATAGGAATTGTAAAAGTGGGACTTGTGAGACATATGTTCTGCATTTGGGATGATTCTGGGAGATTAGGAGGGGGCGTTTGGATTCGTAATTCGAAACCCTGAGTTCTGTTTTCAGGGTTTGGTCCATTGGCATCAATTGGGCCAATTTTAGAGGCTAATTTCTCTGTCAGTTTCATGGCTATTAGGGTTGTGCATGGATCCCGTTTCCTTCGGTACCAGCACCTTCAGGTGCACAAAATGGGAGGCCCCCTCCCAATATGAAAATCAGCTCGACATGAAAACAAGCAAGAGCTGATCCTGGTTCCTCGCCTGCTTTTCATGAGCAGCCTCCTTTCATTGGAAAGTGTGTGTGTGCGGCATACAGGCCCAGAAAGCTCGTGCCTGCCTGCAGCCAAACACCTCCTCTGAAGTAAACAAACCGCTGAATGTGAAATTGCTGAATTCCAAATCGACTGCTGGAATTTTGCACATCCCTACCAAATCATATGGTGAGAAAAATGCATATTTCCAGCTCTGTTCCCCTCTGTTCCTCCAAAGCATTTTGAATGGTCACTCACATTTGCAGATCAAATCTGGATCATTAAGTCCTCCTTTAAGAAACGTTCACACTTTTCACCCTTCCTTGTGTCTTATTTGAAATGTTTTGAAACCTTCAAGTCTTCAAGTGCTCAGACCAAGAGTTCACAAATGCATCATGCTTTTGACTTCACCATGGGAGATTCATCCACTCGTGATATTGTGTGGGCAGGGGCAGTTCAAGCTATAGGCGAACTACACACTTACTGAAGGCGCAGTCCTCTAGAGAGCGCAGTTGAGGTGCCTTGGAGAGCGCGACTCGCCCACCTGGCTGCAAGCCGGCCTGCTTGCCTCCACTTCCCTCTCTGCCGGGCTCCCTCGACCTCCCACCACCCCTCCAAAGCTGGGAGGGGGGAAAGCAAAGGAGCACCCATCCCTGCAGCACGGTTTATTTTGGGTGAAAGGGTGAAATGATGAATCAAGTGTTTTTTACTGTTTGCAACTGTGTATACCGGACATGTGTTCCAGCAACTTAACTGCTAACAGCAGGCCAGTTTGAGTGATCGCCTGCTGCAGCCAATAGGTCGTGACTTCCGGCTGGAGAGGACGTTCATCATTCTGCCGTCGAATGTGCTCTTATCAGTAGTGTGTGTGTGTGCTTCACTGATCGGCAAGGAGAAAGCATGTCTGCAATGAGTGATGGACTTTGGATCACTCCAACAACTATCATGTCAGACGACACAGAGAAGCCATTGAAATCCATAAGCATGCGGACAACTTCAACAGAAAGGAGGAAACCATGAAAATGAACAAAATCTGGCTACCGGTATTACAAAACTCTAAAATCAAAACAGTAGATAGGAACCAACACTCTGAGGGCAGGGGACAGCTAATGACTGAACAAAGGATGCCCCCAGGCAAGAGACAAAAACCTTTCCAATGCTAATTAGGGTGATTAACTGAAACATTAATGCTGGCTTCCCAGTGACAAAGGACTCTTGCAACACCCTGGACTCTACACAGATATATATTCTTTCCTTTCCTTACTTAGTTTATCCATACCTCACAACCTCTGAGGATACCTACCATAGATGTGGGCGAAACGTCAGGAGAGAATACTTCTGGAACATGGCCACACAGCCTGAAAGACATACAACAACCCAGTGATGGACTTTGTATCTTGTAAATATCTTTTGTATGTGTATGTGTGTGTGTGTCATATATATATATATATATATATATATATATATATATATATATAATAAAGTCTTAGAACCACTGCGTTCAGCTGATTTGCGACTGAGGTGTCGTTTGTCGGTACTGCTTCTCCGGACGGGCAAGCAGTCTGACCAAGGATGAATTGGTGAGAGTCAAAGGATCACCAATAAATCAAGGTGCTGCGGAGCTGATGTTTATAAAACCCACCCTGTCAAAAACAAAAGAAGCAGTTGCGGCTCTCTCGCCACCACAGCCGTTTCTGTTGTTTTCCTGTGCCTCGGGGGGAAAGTTGTTGCTTACTCTTCCATAGCAAGCCTTGAGTTGATGAGGAAGGATTCATTTGAACATGAGAAGAACCTGCCACTTGGGAACTCCGAAGGAAAAGAGACATCCTTCCAGAACATAAGGCATTTCAAAGCCCGGCCTTCTACTTTATTAACCTTTATCATCTGCTCAGAATCCAGTTCATGAAGGAACCTTTTGAACTTTTCATAGCAGCAAAAGGGTAATGGGTGTACAGAGAGTTTCTGTTTGGATGGATGTGTACCTTTTATATATATACCCTGGAGGTCCTTCCCATTGTTGGAGGAAATATTTAACACCGAGAACAACAATGAAAGCGAAAACACGTGGTTTCTCTCACTAAAGCCCAAGTCTTGCCCTCAGATGTTATGCTTGCAAGAGTGAGTCATTTTCCATGTCGTGAAAACCATTTCTCTCCCCCCTCCCTTTATGTGTTTTAAATGACTCATATGCAGAGACTGGAATATTATTTTCTTTTTGAAGAAGCAGTGCATTAGTCATTACGCTTTGCTTTCAAGAGACACAAAAATAACACAAATGCAGCTAAAAACAAGGAGTGGAGAAAGCCCCATGTCTTCCCAGTTGTGTCCAATCATCCAAGATTGTAAATTTTACTAATAAATAAATACTACTAGTAATGCTACTTTTATCACATGCTTTTCATGTACCTAACTTTCCTACTTGACAGATGCAACTGTCTTTCGGGCTGCTTAGGTCAACACCAAGCCGGGCTATTTAATGGTCGGGAGCTTAATCCGACCCAGGCTTCGAACTCATGACCTCTCGGTCAGTGGTGATTTATTGCAGCTGGTTACTAGCCAGCTGCGCCACAGCCCATGTGAATTTCTGAGGAGCCAATGAAACATGTTTGTATCCTTCCATGTACATTAATAAGGGTGATGCACTGTATCACCAGTGGAGATGTGGCTGGAAAATAATCATGCATGTGACATATGGGCTGGGCTGTGCAGTTCTAAGGTGACAGTAATGTGACTTTAAAATAACCATAATTCAGCTGAGATGTGAGTCCATAATGCAGCCCAGGCGAACAGCATCCAAAGCTTGATTACACTCTATTTCCTTTGCTTTTATGGAAGGGGATTTATACAAACAAGATTGGCACGTGTTTGGCGTTTATCTCCGTGCACTGAGTCGTGGGGTTAATTTTTGTTGAGCTAATCTAAGCGCAAGACAGTAAGCTCCCCAGATTGCTAATCTATTGAAGGCAATGACACTCTGCTGTGTTGGAAATGTGGTGGAGAGGGGATCTGCCGCGTGAAATCCACTCCACCGCTGACAGACGCAATTCTCAGATCCCCACCATCTGCTTGTTTGTTAATGGTATTTATGGGGCATCCTATGAGAAAGCACTTAGGACGGCTCATGTCCAGAAATAGCATGATTTGAAATTCTATAACAATTGAAAATTGCTTGTCAAAATGGGACTGGAAATAGCGTGGTGCGAAAGCACACATTGCAGGGAGTGAAAAGTGCTTATTGCAAAGACAGAATTTGTCGGCAAATAGAAAGGGCTCTTTGCCTTGTTCCAAAATCTCGGGCAGGAGGTGGAATGTGGGGTTCTTCAAGGGCACAACTTGGGGTGCCATCCCTGAAAAATGCCTTTGTTCCCCAGCCACTTGGAGAAGGTCCTCTGAAGGTCTCGAGATGAAGAGAGTGAGGAAGAGAAAGGAGAGCTTGAATTGGTTCTGTAGGTTCTTTTTGTCGTTGTGGTGTGTCTTCAAGTCCAATTTATGGAGATCCTAATGCAGAACTATCCCAAGATATTCTAGGACTGAGTGTGATTGTCTCATCAATGAGTTTCCATGACTAGCCAGGAAACGGAAGCCTGATTACCAGAGTTGCAGCCCAATCCTCACACTGTCATGCCATTCTGGTTCTCGGTCCTTGGGCACTTTGCCAAATACCATGCTAACACTACAACAACAGCAATACAGCAGTTATGTCCCATCATTTCAGCTATGTTTGGACCTTGCCTGGGAGTCACTGCCCTTCTGAGGAAACCTGTTGCATGAGGAGGTATTGGTAACCTGCTAATGCAGTATCAGAGAGAGAGAGAGAAAGAGAGAGGGCATAAACCCCAATTGTGCTAGTGAAAAGTCCCAGGACAATTGTGCCTACAAGCACATTCATTATTCATTTTCCTGGGTTTAATGGAGCAGCTCTTGAATATTTTATTTAAAGACCCTAAAAAATCCCTTACCTAGATGGCCCTTACTCAAAAATCTTGTTTTTCTATGAAAGTGTTGACAGGACATGTTCTGCCTCACATTTGCTCTTTGCTCACAATATAAGCTCATGCAAACTGCAGTAATGATTTGGCTGCTGGATGATGCATACGTGGGATGAACTATGAACATGTCACCTGAGGATAGTGCATACGTGGAGCAAACTATGGGCACTTCACCTGATGTGAGGAGTAATGAGTTATATAAGTTACAAGGCAACTACGCATGTCCAAAAGGATTGTAATAGTCAGCAAATCCCATGGTCAGTTAGCTTTCTGCGCATGCTTCTGTAAAATTGTATAAATTGGAAAGCCATTACAAGCAAGGGGTGGCATTGCGTTTTCTGGGCATTAGCTAACATTGTCACCTTCTCTTGGCCAAAAGTAAACTATCTTGAAGACAACTTCTGCTGTCAGTCTGCTTTCTTCACTCGTGTCCAAATGAAATTCTGAAACAGGTTCAGTTTCAAGTAGACTGAAAGCATTTGCAAGTCTTGTATTATCTTACTGTTTCAGAGCAGATAAAAGTTTCTTATGTGCTAATTAAATTCCCAGAATACTCGTTACCACTTTCCCCCCTTGGCTACAGCCATGGCCATGAGCGCCAAGAGACACCGTGGCCTTGTGTGCTTCTCCTTTCAGACTTCAAAGACCTTTTTTGTGGCTCAAAGTCACCTTAACTCTCCTGCCTGGCGAAATTCTTTTGGTCAGCAACTTCACCCTCACTAACTAGCCCACTCATGCTATTTACCTTGGTGCTGGGGATAGGAAGAATATTCATAAAATGTCTTGACAAGAAAGGTTTAAAAACATCTTATTTAGAAAATAGCATCTTCCACTACATCTAGCACAGAGATGGCGCTATAAAGAAATTCCGTCCGAAGATTCTTGGATCATCAAACTAAGGACATGGACTCAATGATGTTTTTACTACAAGACCAAATGAGAAGTTGCAAGACAGATTGGCCAATGGTTAAAAAGTATCTCCAGGAAAAACAACAGATCACCTTTGAGTAGACTGTTTTAAAGAGGGAAGTCAAACAGGAAGATATGAATAGCAGATCGAGTAACGGCAGGAAGTAAAGATGAAGCCATAGAAAGAACTAGTAATAAATATATGAGAATTAATATCCCTATGGAATATTAATTCCATAGGGATATGGAATCTATCTGTATCTATCCATTTATTCTTTCACTTGATTGCTGGTTCCTTTCCTTGTTCTATTTTTATTTATTTATTTTTCTTATTTTTTTCCTTTTTCCTTATCCAGTTATTTTCTTCTTCCTTTTTTGTGTTCCCTATATGATTATTTTTTGGAAGCTGACCTGAGATAAGATAACTCATTATGTTACTTGTGGACATGTACCTCATATGTGATATCGATGGGTTTGTTTTCCTTTTTCTTTTCTTTTTCGCCTTTTCTCCCGTTTTGTTTTGTTTTTCCTCTCTTAACCCCTACTCCCCTTCACAATGTAATTTCTTGAAAACCCACAATAAAAAAACAATTAAAAAAGAGAAAGCAACATTTTCCATGAAAGTTTTCAGGCAAAAATGAAACGAGGAGCATTTTCTCCCTATTAATACAGACTTTTTAATGCAGGATATGTAAACCTACAACACAAGAAAGTGGCCATGTGTCAAGTTGGTCACGGCTATTATCAGAGGAAATCAATATCTAGATGTCCAAATGTTCTCTCACCATTCGTGGAAGGGCTCAGGCCTTCTGAAAGCAAGTTGGCTCCTCAGATCTGTCCATGGTCCTGATATTGTTTTCCTAGGATGCTAGAAAATGAAGTTGCTATTTGACCGATGGGCTTGACCTTCTTTGGTCTATTTCAAGTTGAGTTTACTTCTGTCATTCAAAATATAACCTTCTACCATGGATTTTGCATTGCAATAAAGTTTGAGGACATGCGTACCTGCAATATTTCTCTAAAACTGAGTAGGAATGTGCACATGTCAAGGGACCAACATTAATCTAACACCATTGTAAATGTGTTCCTTTTGCCTCATATCATCCCAAGTCTGACACTTTTCAATGGAGTCAATTCACAGATGCAACTTCCAGCCATCAAGAGCACAGTAATCTCGCAGAATGAAGACAAGTGAGATAATCCTTTAAAAAGCAGTAAAACTATATGCCTGCATCTTTCATTGCGTATACGTCAGCCCTAGCAGATTTTCCCTTATAAGACGGAGAAATCTCCCGCAAGTCTGTTTTATTTTCCACTTGATCTACAAACCAATCAAATGTCTGTGTGTTTCTACTTAATAGGGTTTTCTTCTCCATAGAAGCATCGTTTATAAGACCAAGGGGGAAACGGAAGCAAAATAAGTTGGCTGCCATAACTTAGGTCATATAATAACTGGCACCTTTTTCGTAATGTTCAATTTGTGCAATACCCCAGAGTCCAACTTGTCATGCATGAGGAGTTGGCTCTGCCCAGTAGGTATTAATGCCAAAAAACCTTTTCCTGGGAGATGACAAAAAAATTCTCTTATTCATGAATCTTAAATAATTAAGAATTTAAAAGCTGGGAAGGCTCCAGGTATGGATGGACTAGGAACAGAATATTATAAAAGTTTTAGTGAAATATTAATACCAAAATTGTTAGAATTGTATAATGGAATAATGAAAGGAGAGAAAATTCCGGAATCATGGAGAATGTCACTTATAATACTGAGGGAGGAGTTTCCTTCCTCCAGCCAAGGCCCGGTGTAAGGAAATGCAGGGGGCTTCTGCTGTTCCTAGAACATTTGTTTGCCTGGCTCTCTCTCTCTCTCTCTCTCTCTCTCTCTCTCTCTATATATATATATATATATATATATATATATATATATATATATGTGTGTGTGTGTGTGGGCACTGTACCGGGAACATCAATAGCGAGCCCAAGGGATTGGCGCCTTCCTCATTTGTGTACTTCGCTTACCGGTTCGGCCACCCCTGAACAGCGGAGATGCATCCTGGAAACGGTCTCGAATCAGCTCTGAAACGCCCAGGCAGATATAGGAAAGAACCCATACCAAGGCAATTTATTAATTTAGAGTACTGACATCCCACTTTTTGACCAGAAGCTCTAACATTATGCTTGTGTGTGCCTGTATTTATTGAAATATTTATGATAAGATTGCAAGGTGACGTTCATCAATTTAGGGGGGAATGAAAGAATAATTTAAACATGTTAAAAATGTTAACTGATCCAAATGAAAACAAGTCAAATCCATGAACTCATGAAAATTTGGGGGAAGCCGTTAGATCTCAGTGGGTTTGGTAAATGTTATGTCTTTGCTGAAATGAAACAAGAATCGGTATCAATCAGGTCTCCAAGTGTATGATTCTATTAATTTTCTCGTGTACCCACAAAGTTAAGAAACGCTGGTCTGTTTGTATTTCTGCTCCAAGATCATCTTTGAGGTCTAGCTTTTATCCAGCGACTTACAAGTGCTTAACATGTTCCTTTGAGGTGCACACTGTGCGCGGGTGAAGGTATCATTAATTTCTAAGAGAAGGTTTTGGCAAAAGCATTCCCATTTCTGTATCTCCTAATTAGATCCTCCTCAACCCATATTTTTGGTTCCTATTTTCTTTCAGGTTGAAAATTATCCTTGTTTTCTTCTGCGCTCCTTGCAAGGTGAGATGAAACGACCGTCAGAAGAAAAAGGCGTTATGAACATGAAATTAAGCCATGCGACTTCAAAGCGAGTAAAAAAGCAATTGCTGGAGATCAACTCTCAAAACTAAAGGAGAAGAAGAAGAAGAAGAAAACATTTGCTGTTCAGGTGGCTACGTGTTTGAGAAGGGAAAATCGCAGCGCGTTCAGAAAACAGCCACGCTAATTGAATGGAAATGGAATTGTCTTCCATTAACTTGAAATACAATTAGCATTAGATAACACATCAGGGCAGGAGTGACTGAAAATGTTTACATCCATTTATCCACCTTCAAGTGGATTACGAGAGTTGAATGAAAAGTAATGCCTCCACCTTCGTTTCTTCAGTTTGGATGGGAGTATTTTAATAAATCAAACGCAGAAATAATCCTTGGAATGTGCTCTTTAACAACCACTATTCACTTTTCCACATCATCACCAGACAATTGGATACATTTCTGCCAACGATGAACAAGTTTTCTGAAGCTGTCAAGGAAGAAGTCGGCACTCTGTTTCCGCAACCAACGTCTCACAGGACCCATTGTGCACAGATCTTCCGATAGACAAGCAAAGCCATAATGTGACCCACACGTTCTTGTAAAATGCCGATTATGAGTGATACAACGATTGTCCTGAATCGATCTGTCCACCTTTTGCTTGTAAAACTTGGTGAATGCTGTCACAGGACGTCCAACTCTTTGTCTGTCACACAAGTCAGGTATTCCCACCTCAACATCTTTAAACTTACTCACCCAACAACGCACAGGACTCACATCAACACAATCACCACAAACAGCTTGCATTCCCTGGTGAATCTCCTTTGGAGTGACACCTTCTGCTGTCAAGAATTCTATGACTGCACATTGCTTAAGTCGTATTGACTGAACATTTGCGCAGGGTTCCATACTTCGCACTTTAACAACACAACCGTTCAATGCTAAGGCTTCCCCGTCTGCCAGGGTTCCACACTTCACACTTTGACAACACAACTGTTCAATGCTAAGGCTTCCCCGTCTGCGCAGGGCTCCATACTTTGCACTTTAACAACACAACCGTTCAATGCTAAGGCTTCCCGCCAAATGGAAGTGTAGAGGAGAGTCTACTGAACAAGCCAGGACCTGCCTCATACCAGTTCTGCCATCTGTTGAGGAGTTACGAAGGTGGAGGCATTACTTTTCATTCAACCCTCGTATAACATTCCAGTTGGAATGAATAAATAATGTGGGGGGGTGTTTGGGGTGTGTGTGAAATAATGCCTTTTACTCCCTGCATCAGCTGAACATTTTTCTTCTATTTGCTACCATTAGACACTGGCCATGATCCAAAAGTGTGCTTTCATTGCCCCTGATCATACAATTCCACAGGGAATCCCCTGATCTTATACCATCCAAGTATCTAGTGTTTCCTCTAGTTGTCTAAATACCGCAATTTTCAAAGTATCTGCTTAACATATAGAGCTTTGATACCACTTCAGCTTTTTCATCCTATGGTCTCTTGGGATTTGCAGCTTAGAATTCTCTGTCCGTGCCAATACTGTAGTTCAGGAGAGCGCATTGGAGAATTCAAAGCATTGTGTCAAGCAATTCTTATTCCATGCTTGATTAGTATCTCTTTTTATCTCCTGAGCCACAGCTTGGAAGGCAAGAGATTGATAGACAGGCACATAGAGTATTTTTTGAGTTAAAATAATCTATTTCCAAAATCAAGGAAATCTACCAAGTGTCATTCAGGTTAATGCTAATGATTTTACTTACCCCCTCCCTCCCCAAAAAAATAATAATCCAGAAGCTAAGGCTAACAGCAGGCGCTCACTCCACTCCCTGGATTCGAGCCTGCGACATTTCGGTCTGCAAGTTCAGCAGCTCAGCGTTTTAACACGCTGCGCCACTGGGGGCTCCCAAAACCCAGAATCTCAAGGCAGAAAATTTATTATTATTTTATTTATTTACAGTATTTATATTCCGCCCTTCTTTCTCACCCCGAAGGGGACTCAGGGCGGATGACATGACACATATAGGCAAACATTCAATGCCTTTTAACATAGAACAAAGACAAGACAAACATAGGCTCCGAGCGGGCCTCGAACTTATGACCTCCTGGTCAGAGTGATTCATTGCAGTGATTGATTGCAGCTGCTCTCCAGCCTGCGCCACAGCCCGAGCCCACAATATCGGCTTTGAACTGGGTTGTCTAAATCCACACTGCCATATATTCCAGTTCAAAGCAGAAAATGTGGCATTTTATTCAGCTATGTAGAAGGGCCGCAAGTCTCGTCTCCGGCTGATGACTCAATGCAGCCTGAGTGTGTTAGGCAAAGTTTACAAGGAGTTGTGTTAGGTGCCAAAGGCCCCTATTGCTCATCTAATTCCAGTGTATTTCGACCAGGGATGTTGTGTGCCAAAGTGAGATTTGTCTAGCTTTTCTTGCTAAGAGGAAGCTTTCAACAATCCCCTTAGGTTGGATGCCAACGGAAAAACAAGGCTTGAAAATTACACTCCTCTCCAAAAGCTCTTTAACAAGATTCTCCAGCCATCTTTGACCCCCCTCGAGTGCATTTTCTGGGGTATTTATAATCATTGTATGAGTTCACTTTGCTTTCTTTTTCATTTCCTTCCTTCCTTCTTAAAGTTGAGCGCATCGCACAGAGAGGGAGAGGCTTCATAGATGGATTTGCTCAGTAAATTGAAAGCTGATTGCAATGATAGGCTAGAGCACCCGGCATCGTATTATTGGTTGTTTACTGTAAATCTGTGTTTATTTTATTTGAGGAAGATTTCTGCCCTGCCCTTCTGCAGGGAAAGCAGTGCTCAGTGCAGCTGAATGCATTATAGGCATTACGGCATAAACTGGGCTTTAAAAACAAAGTAACACAATAAACTGTTGAAATGAATCCAAAAGGAATCAAACCACTAACCCTGCTCAACCTCTCTTGACAAATGTCTATAGTCATTGGTTGGAATCCTGTTGGTTTCCTTCACTTATGACAAACCTAATGAGCATCCGCACTATAGAATTAAGGTAGTTTATAATAATAATACTGTATATACTTGAGTATAAGCCAAGTTTTTCAGCGCTTTTTTAGGACTGAAAAAAACCTCCTCGGCTTATATTCGGGTGAGGGTCCCGGTGGACTTATAGTATATATGATATATTTATTATTTTTCTCTATTATTATTGGTATTGTTATATTTATTATTTTACTCTATCAATTATTATTATTATTACATTTATTATTTTACTATATTATTGTTGTTACTTTTACATTTATTTTATTCTATTATTATTAATAATACATTTATTATTTTATTTATTTACAGCATTTATATTCCGCCCTTCTCACCCCGAAGGGGACTCAGGGTGGATCACATTACACATATAGGCAAACATTCAATGCCTTTTAACATAGAAGAAAGACAGACAAACATAGGCTCCCAGCGGGCCTCGAACTCATGACCTCCTGGTCAGAGTGATTCATTGCAGTGATTCATTGCAGCTGCTCTCCAGCCTGTGCCACAGCCCTCTATTTATTATTACATTTATTATTTTACTGCATTTATTATTATTAATTACATTCATTATTTCACTCTATTATTATTAAAAGGATACACAAGCACATTTACATTGAAGAAGATGAAAATAATGATTTAATCAGAGTTGAACAGCCATATCTTAAATTACAGTTTGATGTAAAGATTCAAAAACATATAAACTACTGATGCCTCAATTAATGTAATTTTATTAGTATCTCAGCTTATACTGGAGTCAAAGTTTTCCCAGTTTTTTTGTGGTAAAATTAGGTGCCTCGGCTTATATTCGGGTCGGCCTATACTCGAGTATATACAGTAATAATAATAATAGTAATAACAATAATGCAATTAAGGCCAAGATCGAAAAATCAGGTAATGACCCAAAATGCAGACTATGCAAGGAAGCCGACGCAACCATTGATCATATCCTCAGCTGCTGCAAGAAACAGACAGACTACAAACAGAGGCACAACTATGTGAATCTATGTCACAAGTACCACCTGCCAGCAGTAAATAACTGATGAGAACACAAACCTGCAAAGGTAGTGGAAAATGAACACGCAAATATACTGTGGGACTTTCGAATCCAGACTGATAAAGTTTTGGAACACAACACACCAGACCGCACGGTTGTGGAAAATAAAAAAGTTTGGATTATTGATGTCAACATTCAGGTGACAGTTGGATTGATGAAAAACAACAGGAAAAACTCAACCGTTATCAGGACCTCAAGATTGAACTTCAAAGACTCTGGCAGGAACCAGTGCAGGTGGTCCCGGTGGTGATGGGCACACTGGGTGCCGTCCCAAAAGATCTCAGCCGGCATTTGGAAACCATAGGCATTGACAAAATTACAATCTGCCAACTGCAAAAGGCCACCCTACTGGGATCTGCACGCATCATCCGAAAATACATCACGCAGTCCTAAACACTTGGGAAATGTTTGACTTATGATTTTGTTATACACAATCCAGCATATAGATTTCATTTGCTGTGTCATACTATGTCTTTGTGTCAATAATAATAATAATAATAATAATAATAATAATAATAATATAACTTTATTCTTGTATCCCGCCACCATCTCCCCGAAGGGACTCGAGGCGGCTCACATGGGGACAAGCCCGAAAGTAACAAAGGTTAAAACACAGTACATGAATTAAAACAATATAAACAAATAAATTAAAAAAAACTGTATAAAACACATAAATCACAACAATTACTTTAAAAACCTGGCCACAAGTACAGCAAATGTGGAGGGTGACTCATGCAGGAATAAGTAGGATTCGTGGGAAGAACAGATAGTTGTTTTTAAAGGGGAAGTTAATTGTAATTGGTAGCAAGTGGTAGCTCATTTGCTTTGGATTTTTTCCCATCCATCCACGTTGATAGCCTTCATGACTTATTGTAGCAAATCCCATGATTTAATTTCACAGCACTAAGTGCAGACCATTTTATCCTCCGCTTTTCACACTCTCCTTTGATTTTCCATCCAGAAAGGTTTCTTTCTCTGCTGGTGGTGGTTCTGTCCTGGTTTTGTATATTAGTTTCCTCTAGTTGTTTCTTTTTGCCTTTTGCCTTTTAAGGTATTTTATATTGTTAATAGATTGTACGTCATGTAAAGGACTTTGGTTAGTGGGTAGTTTAAAATGGCATTAAGCAAACCAAGATATTGTGCAGTGTGTAATGATAGCCTTGGGTGAGGTGTTTATTTTATCCTTGGCAGTTTGATTGCTGCAGCGAAACAAACTGTGTACCACCGAGGAAGACATTAGTCGAAATGCATTTGTTCTGTACATTGGTTTGTGCCGTACATTGTGTTTCTTGCAGTTTGACACCATTTAAATTATAATACGGAGTCCTGGGAGTTGTAGTTTTACAGTATCTTTAGCCTCCTCTGCCAAAGAGTTTGGGTCCTCACCAAACTACAACTCCCAGGATTCCATGGCATTGAGCAACAACAGTGAAAATGCTGTTAAACGATTCAGGTTTTATTACTAGGGAGTCATGATGACTACCTCCAACTTTGAGGATTGCAGGAAAATGGAAATACATACCCAATCACTAGTTTTTAGGAGCAAGAACCAGCAAATGGATGCTGCCTTTGATATAGATGACATGAGATAACACCAAGAGCGATCCTTTGAGAGGCCAAAAAGTCCGGTTTATTATATTCAGCGGAAGACTCTGGAAGTGGAATCTTTTCCAAAGGCAAACCAGAGCCCTGATCAAGGCGTCGACATTGCCTTTTATACATTTTCAGACAAAGAACATGCTTCTACATACATCTCGTCATTAGTACATCACTTCACATGTTTACATACATGGGTATAATTGTGCATGATCAGCATTTTCCTATCTAAGCCCTCTAAAAGCCTGTAGCAAGTTACAGATCCCAAGAGAGATCCATCAAGAGGCCACTCTTGACCTGACAAGCTGTACTAGGAACCAATTCACACTGGAATGTATAGATAACAGGCCCTGTTTCTCCTCCCTGTCCTGCCAGCTTTACACAGAATCTAACAGAGAGAGTCTGATTTTTCTTCTAATGTGCATACAATATACAGTAGAGTCTCACTTATCCAACACTCGCTTATCCAATGTTCTGGATTATCCAATGCATTTTTGTAGTCAATGTTTTCAATACATCATGATATTTTGGTGCTAAATTCGTAAATACAGTAATTATTACTACATAGCATTACTGTGTATTGAACTACTTTTTCTGTCAAATTTGTTGTATAACATGATGTTTTGGTGCTTAATTTGTAATATCATAACCTAATTTAATGTTTAATAGGCTTTTCCTTAATCTCTCCTTATTATCCAACATATTCGCTTATCCAACGTTCTGCCGGCCCGTTTACGTTGGATAAGCGAGACTCTACTGTATGTCTAAAAATCTATATTTTCCAGTTCCTCATCACCTTCATGTACTAACCATGTGCTTCCCAATGACATCTGTCTGGGGAAATGGAAAATAGCATGTTTTACTAGATCAGTAGTTCTCAGCCTGTGGATTCCCAGGTGGTTTGGCCTACAAGTCTCAGAAATCCTAGCCAGTTTACCAGCTGTTAGGATTTCTTGGAGTTGAAGACCAAAATAACTAGGGACACAAAGGTTGAGAATCATTGGACTAGATGCAGAGCCGGCCCTAGGTAATTTCCAAGTGTAAGCAAGCAATATTTCTGGCACTCCCCCCCCCCCCCCAAGACCTGTCACTCACCACTTCTCTCCTCGTCCAGCCCCCGGCCTTCTCCCTTGCTGCAAGGAAGGAGTTCGAGGCTTTGGCGAGGAGGGAAACAGTGTTTCCCTTCCCAAAGCCCCAAACTCCTTCCTTGCGGCAAAAAAGTTTCCTCCCTCTTTTTGCAGCTGGAATCTGGGCGCCTGGATGTGCCTCAACTGCGCCCCCTAGAGGATTGCGCCTTCCGCAAATGCGTAGTTTGCTTACCGCTTGAGCCGCCCCTGACTAGATGGACCATTGATTTGAACCAACTGTGCTTGTCTTTGTGGGCTCTGAAGACGACAGGGTTAGCGACACAAAAAGAGGACAAGGATTGTGACAATGTCCAATGATTTCTCAAACCAGGAAGGTTGGCCTGTCAGTAAGCAAGACCAACGGAATAAACCATTGAGTACACAGGGCATCAATTTATTTTTCCCATTAAATAATGGCAGGTTCGTGCCGCTTGCCAGAGACTCAAATCAACTTTTCTCCCCCTTTTGGCACTGTGACTTTAATTAAAAAATATATCTGCTCCAAATGAAGTTCTTAAAGCCTTAGAATGTTTCTATTTTTAACGAGGGTAATTACATCCGCCTCAGAAGGGCTTGCAGGTAGGGGGAATAAAATTATTTATTCCAGCCCGAAAAGAGTAATTATAACAAGGTTTTGATTCTGCAAATAAATTGCACAGGGATCAGCCATCTCGCCTTCAAGGCACTGTGTCTAAGAGAAGTGTTTTCTTTGAGACATTGGAGGAACAGACTGTTGCTCAATGTAATACGTTCCCCGCTGGACAGATTTTTGCAACCATCAGCTGTTGGATAAATCAAAGAATGGCATGGCATTGTTGTCTGGCTCTAGCGTTTTTGGAAAAAGAGATGCCACAATGGACTCCATAGGGCAGCCTGACACGAATTAGTTTCCTTTGGGGTTATCTGTTGTGGTTCAGTCTGATGATGAAGGGGGATTTGAGTTTGAGCAGTCTGTTCCAGGAAATGTGGAACAGCAGTTTGAACAATAGTTTGTCCCTGGGAATGTTGATGTTTTTGAAATACAGGTGGATTCGGAAAGTGTTGATGGCTTAGAAAAACAGACCGGCCCCTGTTTTGGCTTAGAAAACAGGGGCCGGGCTGTGGCGCAGCTGGCTAGTAACCAGCTGCTATAAATCACTACTGACCGAGAGGTCATAAGTTCAAAGCCCGGGTCGGGTTAAGCCTCCGACCATTAACAGCCCCGGCTTGCTGTTGACCTATGCAGCCCCGAAAGACAGTTACATCTGTCCATTAGGGAAATTTAGGGACGCTTTATGCGGGAGGCTAATTTACAACACCATAAAACTGCCAGCAAAACACAAGGAAAGGAATGAGGAAGTACAGCCACTTCTGGACGGTGAAGCAACAGCTCCCCCTGTGGCCGGAATCGTGAAGCTGGAAAAATGTTAAAAATGCCTCTGAGTCTGTCTAATGTGTTGTTTATCTGTTGGCATTGAATGTTTGCCATATATGTGTTCATTGTAATCCGCCCTGAGTCCCCTTCGGGGTGAGAAAGAAGGGCGGAATATAAATACTGTAAATAAATAAATAAATAAATAAATAAATAAATAAAACAGGAATGTGGAAAGCTCTGAGTTTAGCAGAGATGCTGCTGAAGTTTGTGATAAGGATGACCTTTCACGGGAGTCTGAGAATTGTCAATATCAACAAAGCCCAGATGGGAATGAGGGGGATGAATTTGTGTTAGACAAGGATTCCAGGTTGAAGTTGAAATCGGGCCCCAGACGCTCCGTGAGAATTGGAGGCAGGCGTGGGAGAGCTAGAGCCCAGAGGAATGTGTTTCTAGCTTGCAAGGAGAGTTTAAAGGAGATGTACTTTGGAAAGATTTCAGTCAGAGCAACTTCGCTGTTGGAGATTCAACTCTTGCTTAGTTTCAGTTCATGCCTTGTCTCATGTTTGGAATCTGTGTTTGGATTATACTTTTGAAGCTCATGTTTTCTGGTTTCTTCAGAACTGCTTTGCTATTCTTGGGACTCTACATTTATTTACGGACACTCTGAACTGTGTTTTATGGATTGCACTCTCAATTGGATTATTGCTTTCTTTACTGCTTTTTATTAAGTTTTGCTATTCTTTATCAATAGAAAAACTCAATGCTGTGGTGGAGTGTGTGTGTTGTAGCAAGGTGATCCAGTGCTGAGGTGTGACATTATCTGTTGCAAAGGGGAATCGGTTTATATCAGATTGCCCCAATGATCAGCATTTCCTTGATATCTTCCATGTAGGTGGTAAAATTTTCACAAGTTCTTAACAACATGTTTTGAGTTAAACCTGTGGGGATAAGCTTCCTTTTCCAAAAAAAGCCAAACAACAAGAGAACATTAAGGTAGTGTTATTACTGATGGATTTGACATAGAGGAAATATCAAAGAGACTTGGCTCTTAACCACATTCATTGGGAAATAATAGATCGGTGGTAAAGCATGCTTTGCATATGGAAGATCACAGGTTCGGTCTTGGATATCTCCAGGAATACATCTAGATGAAAGGTCTGGAAGCCATGGATCCCTATGAGGAACATTTTGAAGACAAGCCTGAGCCAAGCTGACCTCCTTCTCTATCAATTTAATTGGATAGATGGAGATGCCAGCAGATATAAATGTTCCTGTCCCCATACATCTGAAGTCCTAGTCTAGTCTTCTGTCCTTCACTTCTTGCCAGCTCATATTTAGATCTACAAAGAGGCTTTCCGAGTGCCAAAAAACAGGGGGGAAAGAAAAGGGATCAATCACTATAACTTCCAAATGTCCTCTTGATTAATTCTCGGCATGCAGCAGCTGGGACGAAAAGCCCTGGTGACTTTGGTGTTGTTTGAAACAGACAGCTTGTTGTTTTATTTAAGGGCCAGAGAGGAATTGCTGACTGGGGTGAATTCCTGATGGCAACGATCCCTGGGACATCAGAGTGCCTATCGATTAGTCATTTATCAATGCAGCAAACACAACTTGCTTCAGCAAAGGCCGGGCATGACCACCACGCCAGAGGAGGGATTGGGTTTCTTGCTTATTTGCCTGCTTTCAGATTTGCTTCCTTCCAGTTTAAGGCGGTTCACAGTTGGTCAGTTTAATTCTTTAGGAAAATTTCTCCTTCCTCTATTCAGTGTTCTGAGTCTTGCTTGGAATCGTGACCTCACTTTATACAGTCCATTAAGGGAGATAAAGGCGGGGTACAAGAATAAAGTTGTTGTTATTATTATTATTTTATTATGACACAGAAAACAAGATAGATATGCTGGATTTCGTATCACAAAATCATAAGTCGAACACTTCCCAAGTGTCTAGGACTGTGTGATGTATTATTATAATTCTAATTATTATTATTGTTATTATTATTATTATTATTATTGTATGACACAGCAAACAAGATAGATATGCTGAATATCGTATCACAAAATCATAAGTCAAACACTTCCCAAGTGTCTAGGACTGTGTGATGTATTATTATAATTATAATTATTATTGTTGTTGTTGTTGTTGTTATTATTATTATTGTATGACACAGCAAACATGATATATATGCTGAATATCGTATCACAAAATCATAAGTCGAACACTTCCCAAGTGTCTAGGACTGTGTGATGTATTATTATAATTCTAATTATTATTATTGTTATTATTATTATTATTATTATTGTATGACACAGCAAACAAGATAGATATGCTGAATATCGTATCACAAAATCATAAGTCGAACACTTCCCAAGTGTCTAGGACTGTGTGATGTATTATTATAATTATAATTATTATTGTTGTTGTTGTTGTTATTATTATTGTATGACACAGCAAACAAGATAGACATGCTGGATTTCATATCACAAGTCAAACCCTTCCCAAGTGTCTAGGACTGTGTGATGTATTTTCGGATGATGCGTGCAGATCCCAGTAGGGTGGCCTTCTGCAGTTGGCAGATTGTAATTTTGTCAATGTCTATTGTTTCCAAATGCTGGCTGAGATCTTTTGGCACGGCACCCAGTGTGCCCATCACCACCGGGACCACCTGCACTGGTTTCTGCCAGAGTCTTTGAAGTTCAATCTTGAGGTCCTGATAGCAGCTGAGTTTTTCCTGTTGTTTTTCATCAATGCGACTGTCACCTGGGATGGCAACATCAATGATCCAAACCTTTTTCTTTTCTACAACTGTGATGTCTGGTGTGTTGTGTTCCAGAACTTTGTCAGTCTGGATTCGGAAGTCCCACAGTATCTTTGCGTGCTTATTTTCCAAGACTTTTGCAGGTTTGTGATCCCACCAGTTCTTTGCTGCTGGGAGGTGGCACTTGAGGCATAAGTTCCAATGATGATGATGATGATGATGATGATGGTGATGATGATTATTATTATTCTCCTTAACTGGAAGGGTAAGCTTCCTAAGAAAGGGGGTTGTATGTTTAGAACCCCAATTGCCGGGCGCGACAGAACCAAGCAAGCAGGTTGAGAAGTTTTCTGATTTATCTGCACAAATAAAAGCGTATTTACTGTAAGGAGTGTGAGGCCGGAGACTGTATCTCTGGAGCAGCGGATTCAAGAGAGCCCAGCTTGGATGATTGACACTTTCAGCCAAAAAGTCTCTCTGCCATCAGGACTAAGACGGACCTTTGCCTTTAGCTTTGGGTCGCGACAGAGAGGACACTCCAGACCAACGTTCTCCTTCGGCATTAAGGCGGCTTTGAGGGTTTATAGCTGTGCCTTGCTTTTAGACAGTCATTAATTTGTTTATGCCCTTCTCCTTGCAGCTTTCTTTTTTAAATGAAGGATGTGAATTCTTTCAGTAAGCCCACAGTGTAGAGCTGGAGCCGATGTACTTTCAACAGCGTGGCGTTTTTCTTCTAGGATTTTCAGATTCTCAAATGCAAAGAATTTACAACAAAAGGGAAAAAAATCCTCTCATTAAATTATAATCAGATAAAAGAAAAAATGATGATCTCCCCCACCCCCCAAAAAACATATCCTTTCCCAAAGACATTAATTCTAAGCAGAGATTGGTCAACTCAGAGACAGATGGTGTTACGAGTCAGACGCCAGCCAATATAAACAAATCAGTTTATTGCAAAAACAACACAGAGGAGCCTAAGAAACAACCAAATGGGACTCTGAGGGTTGTGGCACAGGCTGGTTAGTAGCCAGCTGCAATAAATCACTATGAGCAAGAGTTCATGAGTTTGAAGCCAGCCGTGTCGGACTGAGCACCCGACAATTAAAATAAAAAATAGCCCGGCTCGTTATTGACCTAAGCAACCCGAAAGATAGTTGCATCTGTCAAGTAGGAAAATTTAGGGACCGCTTATGCGGGGAGGCTAATTTAACTGATTTACAACATTGGATGAGGAAGTACTCCATCAAAAAGGACTTGTTGTCACAGTGGATGATGAAGCAGCAGCTCCTCCTGTGGCCGGAAGCTGGGAAGTTAAATAGCCTCTGTGTCTGTCTGTCTGACTGTTGTTTGTCTAATGACATTGAATGTTTGCCATATATACAGTAGAGTCTCACTTATCCAAGCCTCGCTTATCCAAACCTCTGGATTATCCAAGCCATTTTTGTAGTCAATGTTTTCAATATATCGTGATATTTTGGTGCTAAATTCATAAATACAATAGTTACAACATAAGATTACTGCATATTGAACTACTTTTTCTGTCAAATTTGTTGTATAACATGATGTTTTGGTGCTTAATTTATAAAATCATAACCTAATTTGATGTTTAATAGGCTTTTCCTTAATCCCTCCTTATTATCCAAGATATTCGCTTAGCCAAGCTTCTGCCGGCCCGTTTAGCTTTGATAAGTGAGACTCTACTGTATGTACATTGTGATCTGCTTTGAGTACCCTTTGGGGTGAGAAGGGCGAAATATAAATACAGTAGAGTCTCACTTATCCAACACTAGTTTATCCAACATTCTGGATTATCCAACACATTTTTGTAGTCAATGTTTTCAATATATCATGAATTTTTGGTACTAAATTCGTAAATACAGTAATTACTACATAGCATTACTGTGTATTGAACTACTTTTTCTGTAAAATTTGTTGTGTAACTTGATGTTTTTGGGCTTAATTTATAAAATCATAACCTAATTTGATGTTTAATAGGCTTTTCCTTAATCTCTCTTTATTATCCAACATAGTCGTTTATCCAACGTTCTACCAGCCCATTTACGTTGGATAAGAGAGACTCTACTGTACTGTAAATAAATAAATAAAATATTTTTTAAAACCCAAGGGTTTTCTTTAGTTTGTATCCAAAGGAAAATAGGAAGTACATGTCCTTTACAGCACCAATGCTTAGCTACAACGTGCATCATGTCTTAGTCAGGAAGAAAATGTACAGCCTGTAAAAGTATGTTTATTACCGAGCGCAGAGAGCTCTCCTGATATACCAGTATCTAATAAAGTGGTTTCAAAAAAAAAAGAGAAGACAAGATATGCCTAAAAGCAGTCCCTTTTTTGTTACAATTATAACAAGTATCATTACCTTCCTTTTGACCTGCCACGCATCACATCACAGCAGCTCAGCTGGAGACAGGACTATTAGCTGCGAAAAAAGGAAGCCATGCCGATATTAAATGCATCACTCTGTGTTTTCTGATCTGATGGTACTTGCGAAGGCAGCGTATCAAAGGCAGAGAGGGGTGCCCGCCCGCCCGCCCGCCCACCCACGCACCGGCAGAATGAAATGGGTTTCATCAATAGCGATGCCGTCGGAAGCCAAGGAAGGACTGCGCCTAGATCAAGGAAAAGGCCACGGTTGCCCACCAACCGGTCTCCAACCGTGAGCAAACAGATGCCTCCAAGGAGCTTAAGAGAAAGATACGTTGCTTCTCCTTGAATCTCATGGCATTTGACCATTGGCCAAGATCCAACGGTGTGCCCTTCTCACTTTTATCCTCATGACAAGAACGTCTTCTTCTCCACTGAAGCCCTCCGTGATGTCAAATCTTGCCCCAGAAAGTTTTCCAAACTTCCAAAGTCGGTTTATAGGGTCCGCACAATCAGGGGCGGTTCAACTGCGAGGCAAACTAGGCAGTTGCCTTTGGCGCTATCCTGTAGGGGGCGCCATTGAGGCAACTCCTACCTCTGCCGCTGCCGCTGCGCCTGCCTTATTATTATTACTTATTATTATTATTATTATTATTATTATTATTATTATTATTATCACCCCAAAGCGGTGAACGCCTTCCTTCTCGCCCCTTCCTCAAGGCCAGGTCTCCGGGCTCCCTGGCCATGTTCTAGAAGCATTCTCTCCTGACGTTTCACCCACATCTATGGCAGGCATCCTCAGAAGTTCTGAGGTCTGTTGGAAGCTAGGTAAGTGGGGTTTATGTATCTGTGGAAAGTCCAGGGTGGGAGAAAGAGCTCTTGTCTGTTTGAGGCTAGTGTGATTGTTGCCATTGGCCACCTAGATTAGCATTTAATGGCCTTGCAGATTCAACGCCTGGCTGCTTCTTCCCTGGGGGCATCCTTGGTTGGGAGGTGTCAGCTGGCCCTGATTGTTTCCTGTCTGGATTTCCCTGTTTTCAGAGTGTTGTTCTTTATTTAGGCTTTTCCTTAATCCCTCTTTATTATCCAACATTTTTGCTTATCCAACGCTTTTATTTTTCAGTGATTGGTTTGGGAGGGCAAAATTCTGTTCGCCTATACTTGAAAATTACCTTGGACCGGCCCTGCGCACAATTCTATGATCCAAGAGAGAAGGGGGTCACTATGGGTAGGCGATAGAATATAATAATCTTTTTATATTTTCCATGCACTGGTCTGTTTATTGGCTTTATCATTCCCGTTATTTATTAACAGATGGAAGCTTCCGTGTCCATATTGTGCTAAATCCATTCCAGATATAAATTCGAGACTCCAAAACGATTTTGGCACCAAAATGGACCTAAACCTTTTCCAAAGTTTGTATTGATTTGCAAGCCACGTGGGGAATAGGTTCTAGTCTAATTTTCCTGAGCCTGGTGCACATCAAATCTCTTCCATTACAATGCCTATCATGCAATTTTCATATTTTACGGGATGATGGGAGTTATAATCCAACACCTCTGTGAGGCAACAATAGGATAAAGCTATTCTAGTCATATCTCATCTTAATCATATCCAGACTGAATGGAAAAACTGATTATTCAATGAAGTTTCTTTAATTTCATAGCAGTACCTGAATTTGAAGTAGATACAATTCTCTGTAGGCCCGGGCTGTGGCGCAGGCGGAAGAGCAAGCCAGCTGCAATTAGCTGCAATGAATCACTCTGACCAGGAGGTCATGAGTTCGAGGCCCGCTCGGAGCCTATGTTTGTCTTGTCTTTGTTCTATGTTAAAAGTCATTGAATGTTTGCCTATATGTGTCATGTGATCCGCCCTGAGTCCCCTTCGGGGTGAGAAAGAAGGGTGGAATATAAATGCTGTAAATAAATAAATAAATCCAAATCACATGATAATGATTACTGATCGCTGCATTCGCTTTTCACCAACTTTTCAAGAGCCAAACTTTATTTATTTATTTATTTATTTTTCAAACTTATATGCCGCCACTCCCCTAGAGCTCGGAGCGGCTTACAACCACTTGACTAAGTGGTTACATTGCAACTTTGCCGGAATATTTCTCCCTGCCTTCTTTGTTTACAGGTAAAAGTGCGATCGATTAATTCAATGTATCTGCAGAAGGAGAGAGAGACATAAAAATCTCATTTAAGGAAATATGTTTATATATATCTTCCAAAATGGTCCTCTATTTTTTACAGCTTCCATTGGCATGGCATGGTAAATTGCTGCCACCTACATAAACCCTGTGTCTATAATAATTTTTGAGTATTAAGGGAAGCCAATTACATATAAAACATTTAACGTATAACTAGATTTTCACTGCACCAGATGGCTTAGATTTATATACTCTTCATTCCCTTGTACATGCGTTGCGAAGCAATTTGATACAGCACGCAGACGTTCCTCCTCAGAATTACTTAAAGCCGTTGGAAACTGTTCTACCTTAGAGTTGTGTGATTATACATCTGGAATTTAAGGGCAAGAACTCAGAATGTTTACATATTTACACACTGAATAATGCACACGCATTACTTGATTTGTTTTGCAATGCTGAGGAGTGTTTGATATTTTAGTATATTATCTTATCAAGGGGAGATGACATGAAATCAAGTGACAAATGAAGGCTGTTTCTGGAAGAAAAGGCTATGGATAATGGGGTAGCTTTTTATGAGCTGCAAAACATCTCTTGATACTGTCTTCATTTTGACTCCTCCAAATGTCTCTCCTAGGGCAACCACTACACAGAATGCGTTTTTCTTTTTCGAAAAAACCCTCCAGTATCTACCATTTCCAAAAAGTCTTTAATTAGCATGTATATACACTGTAGAATGAATAGGAATAAGTCTTTGGACATCCCTGAGAGACAGAAGTAATTAGTGAGCCATATCTGTTAGGGATGTGCAATTCGTCAAAAATTGTCCTGCTTTTGATCCCATTTTCGGTTACCCACGCATTCTGTTTACCGATAAATTCCCAAAATCACGAAGGGAATCACTGTTGTGACTCAGCTGGATCAGTTAGAATCTCAGATTGACTCTGATGAGAATGATGGGATTCAAGTTCAAAATGTCCCTGCTTTGGAAGATGAGGAACAGAGTGTGCAAGTTCATTTTCCCACAGCAAGGGATGATGTTGATGAAACTGAAACTAGCCAGGTGCAAACTGACTTAGAAAAGGAGGACAGTTCTCAGTCTGATAACGAGGCTCAGCAAACTAATGAGCAGGCTGACCTTGATGAAATGGGCTCCTTAGATCGAGCTGACCATTTGGAATTCAGGGTTCGGAGTGGAGGGCCAAACTAGGATGAAACAGTCCAAAATTAGGATTGTTGTTGTTGTGTGCCTTCAAGTCATTTCAGACTTAGTTCAACCCTAAGTCTAAAGTTTAGGACAGAGGCCAGGTCAATGACCTTGGAGGGCCACATCTGGCCCATGGGCCCTAGTTTGAGGACCCCTGATCTTGACAATCTCATAAGATCATAGGTAAGCAAAGAGACCTCTAAAGACCATCTAGATGGTCTCATAAGACCATTGGTAAGGAAAGCGACCCTCAAAGGCCATCTAGATGATCTCCTCAGGCCATCATAAGACCATAGGTAAGGAAAGGGGCCCTCAAAGGCCATCTAGATGGTCTCATAGGACCATTGGTAAGGAAAGAGACCTCCAAAAGCCATCTAGATGGTCTCATAAGGCCGTAGCTAAGCAAAGAGACCTCCAAAGACCATCTAGACGATCTCATAAGACCACAGGTAAGCAAAGAGACCTCCAAAGACCAGGTAGACTTTGGTCAACCCTAAGTCTAAAGTTAGGACAGGGGCCAGGTAGAGGACCCTGAAGGTCCACATTGGCCCACGGGCCTTAGTTTGGGGACCCCTGGACTAGATGGTCCTCAAAGTTCCTTCTCACTATAATACTTCCATTCTGTCATTCCCTGTTTACATTGCAGTCTGCAGCTCCCTCAATCTCCAGCCAACGTGACTGGTGTCCACTCATTCAAAAAAACAAATTCCCAATTGCTGCAATATTTTTGGGTTACTTATTATATCATGAAATAAAAAGCAAAGTGAAACGGGGAGTGTATTTTTAGGTTGCAAAGAACAGCAGCACCCTCTGTATGCCACATTAAAGACATGCATTCTCTGTTAAGTATATTGCTAGACAATAACTTGGGTGATAGATGATAGATGTTTGGGTGATCCAAAGAAGCTCAGCAAGAGTTTGGCCACTGGTTTGTGCTTCATAGTAGCAAAAAAGGAAATACTAACTGCTCCTGCCTTGTCCCTCAACTGTGGGCTTATCCTTGCCAAGAATTTTTCAGTATTTTTCAGTGGTGCTTTTTGCACTTCGAGTGGCATTTCGGACACAGAAACGAGTTTGGATGCCAATGTTTCTATGTTTTCAAGCCAAACCGGTCGATGGCGACAGTGTGGAAGTGCTGCAAGTGATGAAAGGGAGGAAGAGGCGGAATGGAGAAGGATCACAGAAGCAGCATGGAGGGAGAGGAAATCAAAACAGATGAGCAGGAGAAATTCTGCTGAGCATTGCAGGAGAGACCCATTGGGATTTGCAACAGACCTTCTGGAACCTCCTCGGGGTCCTGGTTTTCTTGGCAGGAGAAAGTCAAAAGTGCCCGGGGCCACGGATTGCTCTGCTTGATGCCTTCAGGAATAGAAGCTCCCCAGAGGGGAGAGACTTGCAAAGTGACTTGAGAGCAGAAATGTGCCAAAAGGTGCCGGCGGACTGCTTTTAAAGCGATTTTTGCAGTCATAGCAGGCTGGAATCTCAAACCGGAGCTGTTGGCTTAGATCAGGGAGTTCGCCTGCTTGCTGGCTGCTCAATCCTCCTGGGACCTCTTTCCTTTTTTCCAAAGCAGCTCAGCGGGAGAAGAAATGGCTGGAACTGCTAAAAAAGGCTCAGTTTGTTCAAATGAAACCAAAACAATACAGCGGGGTGAAGGCTGTACACATTTTCAATGGGGCTGAGCCTCTTCTCTTGTCAGTAATATTGTCTAAACGGCTGGTTGTGTTATAGGCCAATGCATTATACACAATTCTGTGATACTTTTTAAACCATTGTGCAATGAACTGCCAATATCCTGCTTAGAGTGCATCTACACTTTAAAATTAATGCAATTTGACACTACTTTAACTATAGTTAAATGATCCTAGGATTTGTTCCTTGATGGGGTTCAAGCAATCTTTTGTAGAGAAGGGCAAAGACCCCCTTCGATGGATTGTCACCTTGTCGTGGTGAGGGGGCTTGCGTGTCCCAATGAACCTGCAAGTGTAACCATCAGAGTCATGTAATAATAATAATAATAATAATAATAATAATAATAATAATAATAATAACAACAACAACAACAACAACAGCAGCAGCAGCAGCAGCAGCAGCAGCAGCAGCAACAACAACAACAATAACTGTGTGAGGGATCTGCACGCATCATCTGAAAATACATCACACAGTCCTAGACACTTGGTAAGTGTTCGACTTGTGATTTTGTGATACAAAATCCAACATATCTATCTTGTTTGCTGTGTCATACAATATAATAATAATAATAATAATAATAATAATATATTGTACCCTGCCTCCATTCATTGAAGACCAAACACATACTGAATACAAAATGGAGTCCTGAGTCTGAACATGCTCAGTACAATCATATGTCTATAGTCCCTCCCACACCAAAGAGGTAAGTCAAACTGGCAAATCAACATACACATAGACATGTACTCCCAGGAGGGAGAGGTTCCAGACCAAGCACAATCCGAAGACCTGAAGACCTCAACGGCAGGTCAGGTGTAAGATAGCGTGGTGCATGTTACAAGAAAAATAAAACTCTTGGAAGGCCATCATACTTGGACAGCAAGGGATCGCCTAAGTAAGTAAATAAGTAAGTAAAGACCTTGCAAACCTACACGTTCCGTTATCCCATAGCATTGAACTATGGCAATTATACTGGTGTTAGCTGCTTAATGTTGAGACTGAAATTCAGACTAAAAATTCAGTGTGGGTTCACGATCTCATTGATATGAAAACTACCAGCTTTCCATTGCTTCTGTTTCACCCTTGAATGAGAATTAAGCTTAGAGAGAAAAGGAAAGAAAGAGAGTCAGATGCAAATGTGTCTGTATATTTGCATTGTCCTTAGCCAAAAGAAAAACATTATGGAATTTTCGCAGAGTCCCCTCCAAAGTGGGAGATCATCCAAAAATGCCAAAACACACACACACACACACATCGCTCATAATTTCACCCAGCAGGGAGTCAACATTTGAAACTTTTTCTTTTCTTGTATGTGCAAATGAAATACATGAACCTGTGCATCCCTATGGAAACAAAGAGATTCCATTTCTCAGTTTCCCCATGATTATAGCTATTTCTACATTACTCTGTTATTCCTCAACGGGAAAGACATTTGAGAATTATGGCATCACAGATGGGATTCCGTGTCTGTGCAACGCACTCTGATCACTCAAGGCCACTGACAATCTTGTAAGATTTTTTAATTAACCCCAATGTTCTGGAGACTTTCCAGCTTAAGTAATTGAGCGCAGTCTCATATTCCCTTGTAGTCAGTCCCGGTATTAGCGAGTTACTCTCCAGATCCATTTGGCCGAGATTTATAGGACCTGATTAATAAAGTAAATGTCACTTGGCACTAAAAAGTTAGTGGAGAACTATCAATACGTGCCAAGGCTGGTGAATGTTATACTGTCCGCCCTTCACTGAGAAAAGGATGAGGATATATGATGGTGATGTCATATATACTTCTGTTTTCAGACTCTATGGCAGGGGTCCCGAAACTACAGCCCGTGGGCCGGATGCGGCCCCCCAAGGTCCTTGACCTGGCCCCTGTCCTAAACTTTAGACTTAGGGTTGACCTAAGTCTACCTGGTCTTTGGAGGTCTCTTTGCTTATCTATGGTCTTATGAGATCGTCTAGATGGGCCTTGAATCTGGGAGTTGTAGTTCACCCGCATCCAAAGAACACTAAACCCAGCCAACGACGGATCTGGACCACACTTGGTACACAGACCCAAAATGGCCAACTTTTCAATACTGGCAGGGTTTGGGGAGGATTGACCCACGATTCTGGGAACTGTAGTTCACCCACTCCAAACTGAGAATACCTAACATTCAAAGACCAACAGTGCCTTTCTCAAATGATCCGGGCACTGCCGGGTCCCCAAGCTAGTATTGTATAAAACGGACCACTGAATATTACAAATCATTTTTGTCCAAACTGATTCAAGCCCAAGCCTACTGGTTTGTGTTCCAGTTTCTGAAGCTGCAGAAAATAGGTCTGCTCGATCATCTACAGGATATACTATCTTGGACTATAATGTCATTTCTCAGTCTTCTGCAAGCTTTTTCTTTTTGGTAGCTGACTTCAAGTTGACTTCAACTCATGGCAACTCTATGAATGAGAGACCTCCCTGCCCCTCCATCCTCATCCGTGCTCAGGACCTGCAGTCTCAGGACCACTGCTTCTCTGATAGGAATGTGCCTTTCTTCTTTCTCTACTGTCCCCCAGTTTACCATGCATTATCTTTTTTTTCCTTGTGAATCATCTCTTCTCATGATGTGGCCAAAGTATGCCAGCCTTGTTTAGCATCTTGACTTTCTGGGAGAGTTTGGGCCTGATTTGTTCTAGCCTCCACTGATTTGTCTTTTCAGCAACTCTGTTAATGTGGGATTTGTGTATTGATAGTGTTTAAATGCAATTTGTGCCATGCTTGTATTGCAACTGATTGCATCATCCAGAATGTACCATAATGTGGAAAGAGTTAATTGCCAAGAAACTATGATGACCTTGATGTGTGGCTGGAACTAGGGAGTATCCAGACACAAGTGTTTGTGCATAACGATTGCATCAGTTCAGTTGAGTTCTGTCTGCCTAGAGTTCGAGTCAAGTTCTGTTGGAGAACAGAGCAGTCCTGTGTTCGTCTGTCGTCTGCAAGTCTGTTTGTGTTGATTATTGCTGCATACAGTAAAACTTTGTAAATAGTTTTACCAGCGTCTCTGAGTGTCTCTTCATTCTGTATTCCACTGCTTCCATCCAACTACTGCTGCGCTGCAAATACTCTGCCATTTGGTTATGGGCCCAGCACGCTTCCGCTGCGCAGCTCTGCTTCTCCAGGAATCGGTCTTCCACCGAAGACGCACACAGTCTCTGGTCACACTCGCAGCTCCAACTTTTTCTTCCACTCCAAACTCCAGGATCAGGTCCAGTCTGGGATGCAAATACTCTGACAAACTCTCCTCTAGGACCAAGTCTCAAATGAGCTGAATTTCTTCCTTTCACCTTCTTCACTGTCCACCTTTCACAACAATACATGGAAATGGGGGATACAGTAGCACAGTAGACCATCCTAGCTTTAGTATTCAGTGATATACTATGGTCTAGTCTATTTTCTTTATAGCTGCCTTTCCAAATATCTCTTAGTTGTCCGTTGTTGTTAAGAGTCTTGAACTCTGTTGGTAAAGAGAGAACTGAGTGGTGGGAAATCCCATTGGAGTTCAGAAGTATATTCTTCCCAAACTGATGCTACGCTGCTTCTTTAATACGTCTGAAACACTGACCTTGAGGTGCAAAGACGTTGGACTCATTTGCATTTGTGGCCAAGTTCTGTTTTGACTATCGCGTGTGTGCCTTCCTTTTAACTCAGTGGCTCCACTCTCTTGATCACCCACAAGCTGTCTCCTCTGCTTTTGTAGTGCAGATTCTTCTCCTCTGTGATTCACTCATGCATTGCTTTTCAAAAGCTTCCCAAAATATTTGAACTTTTTGTAGAGCAGTGGGTTACTGCTATAGCCTGCTGGGATCAGTGAGGATCCGCTGACAGCCTATGAACTCGGCATGCCTCTCAAGCGCTGCCAACGTGCTATCTGGATTGGGCCACCTCGGTCTATCGATTCGCAAATCAGGGTGTATAAATCCATCCTTATAAAAATAAATAACTAGAATTTGTAACTGATAGTCAGGGGGCCAATGGATCATTTTATTTTGCATTAGATTGTGCAGGAAAAGGAAAGCGTGTCCATGATGTCTTCTCTGAATGCAGATATTCTTCCAAAAGGCCTTCGATGATTAATCGTTGTAGGTTCGATTTATCTGCCCATTCAACAATAGCTCCATCATTGATGCTTTGCCATTACTACATTGCACTTTATTGACTATTTTAGCTGTGAAACTACCTCTCCCCATTCTGAAATATTCTGCACTTTGGCCCAGATCCGTGTATTAGTCTCCTGTTTTTAACATTTTATGCTGTACGTTGATTTTTACGACTGTTTTATTGATGCTGATGTTTTATTGTTGGGGTTTTTGTTTTATTGTCCTGTTGCTGTTATTATATTGTTGATGTTCGGACTTGGCCCCATGTAAGCTGCCCCGAGTCCCTTCGGGGAGATGGGGCGGGGTATAAAAATTAAGTTGTTGTTGTTGTTGTTATTATTATTATTATTATTATTATTATTATTATTATTATTATTTTGGCCACCTCTGCTAGATTCTTGACCTAAAATAGGTTACTTCAAAAATAACCCTCTACAACATGCCAGTTTTGAAAGTGTCTGCATGAATATATCATTTTATGTAGCATTTTAAGCGGACATCTCACCATTGAGGTATGTAGCATTTTCATGATTTACATAGTATTTTAATGGTGTATTTCATGTTGTATTTTCGATTCTGTTTTTTTTTAATAAGAGAGGTATGTTTATTATCATTTCCTGTTTTTAATATATTAGTATGGTAACTCTTCCAAAGCCAAACTGAGCCTACAATTCTTAAAATTACACAAACTCTTATCTTGAAGTCCTTAGAATGGTTTACATTATAATCTAATCTGGTTTTTATGTATTTATTTCTTTTTCCTCTCTGTGAAAGACCTATGGTCTAAGCATTGAATAAACATGACAAAATAATAATAATAATAATAATAATAATAATAATAATAGGGAAGTGTTCGACATGTAATTTTGTGATACGAAATCCAGCATATGTATCTCGTTTGTTTGTCATACTATGTCTTTGTCTCAATAATAATAATAATAATAATAATAATAATAATAATAATAATGATTGAAGTAAAAAATCTGAAACTCCTCAAAGCACAGCAGATAAAAAATCAGTACAAGAAAACCGCACTACAGACTAAAGCTGACAACTGGCACAACAAAACATTGCATGGAAAGTTCCTTGACAAAATTGAAGGAAAAGCTGATAAGGAGAAGACCTGATTTAATCAGAGTTGAACAGTCATATCTTAAATTACAGTTTGATGTAAATATTCAAAAACATTTAAACTACTGATGCCTCAATTAATGTAATTTTATTGGTATCTCGGCTTATACTGGAGTCAATGTTTTCCCAGTTTTTTGTGGTAAAATTTGGTGTCTCGGCTTACATTCGGGTTGGCTTATACTCGAGTATATACGGTATCAGTTCTACTACAGAAGCTTTGTTTTTGTGGCTACCATTTTAAATCTTTTAATGTGCCATTGTTAACTTTTCATGTGCCATTTTTAACCTTTTGTGCAGGCTGCAAAACCAAAGCTTCTTGCAGTGTAGTAAACTTTTCTGATATTTTTATGGTAAAACCGATTAGGAAATGACATTTATAACCCAGGAGCAAAAAAAAAGTTCTACACTGTGTTATTCGGGGACAGAGGTCATTAAAGGTTGAGTTCACGAAGTTTGAGCAGAACCCAGAAAAGAACCCTTAACCAACAAATATGCCAAAACTTCAGCATTTGGTGGACTAAATTCAAGATTCTGCTGCTGCGGTTTCAACACCTACGTTTTCCAAAAAGTCTTCAAAGTCAAATCCACATAAGGCACATCAAAGCAATGGAAGAGCGGTATTTTATGAGATCCTCCTTTGGGAGCCCTTTGAAAATCCAAATGGTGCGGTATAAATACAGAAATGAATGGAAAAAAATAGACATATATGGACACAATCAAACTTATCTTGAACACTACTGGCCCATTATTTTTCCCAGAAGAAGAAAGCTAAATGTGTGCTCAACCCTCCCATTGATTTAATAAGGTCTTTTTCAAAGCCCTTCAGTTTGACTGGGTCTTGACCTATATGAATTCCTTTAAAGTTGAATATTGCCTGAGAAAAGAAGCCGAGTTCTTTCATATTTGAGAACTTTTACAACTTCCAGAAGGATTCAGGGGATACTTTCCTCCTGCAATCATTAATACTTCCTCCTAACTTCTGTCATCAGTTTAAATCAGTTGCCTAGGAAGCTTGATTCTGGGAGGAAGGGTTTAAAAAACAAATAATCCATGAAATACAACCTTTACTTTTTAATTCTGCAAAGTGATGTGCAAGATCTACAGCTGAGAGCCATGGCTCTCCTCCAAAAAAAGGGCTGAGATGAGAAGAGATAATAGCTAATCAATGACATGTGACATACCATATATACTTGATTATAAGCCGACCCTAATACAAGACAAGGCATCTAATTTTACCACAAAACTGGGAAAACATTGACTCCAGTATAAGCCGAGAATGGTAAATTTCAGAAATAAAAATAGATACCAATAAAATGTCAGAGTATTTACATCGCAGACTAGACCTGATCCTGGAGTTTGGAGTGGAAGAAAAAGTTGGAGCTGCGAGTGTGACCAGAGACTGTGTGCGTCTTCGGTGGAAGACCGATTCCTGGAGAAGCAGAGCTGCGCAGCGGAAACGTGCTGGGCCCATACCCAAATGTCAGAGTATTTGTAGCGCAGCAGTAGTTGGATGGAAGCAGTGGAGCGCAGAGCAAAGAGACACTCAGAGACGTTGGTAAAACTATTTACAAAGTTTTACTGTATGCAGCAATAATCACTACTGACCGAGAGGTCATGAGTTCGAAGCCCGGGTCGGGTTAAGCCTCCGACCATTAAAAAAAAAATAGCCTCGGCTTGCTGTTGACCTAGCAGCCCCGAAAGACAGTTGCATCTGTCAAGTAGGGAAAATTTAGGGACGCTTTATGCGGGAGGCTAATTTAACTAATCTACAACACCACAAAACTGCTCACAAGGAAAAGAAGAGGAAGAACAGCCACCAATGAAGCAACAGCTCCCCCTGTGGCCGGAATCGTGAAGCTGGAAAGATGTTAAAAAAAATGCCTCTGTGTCTGTCTAAAACTGAATGTTGCTTGTCTGTTGGCATTGAATGTTTGCCATAGATGTGTTCATTGTAATCCGCCCTGAGTCCCCTTCGGGGTGAGAAGGGCGGAATATAAATATTGTAAATAAATAAATAATAAATATCTTCTCATGATGTGGCCAAAGTCTTTCATCTTTGCCTCTAATATCTTTCCCTCCAGTGAGCAGCCATTGGGCATTATTCCCTTGATGATGGACTGGTTAGATCTTCTTGCGGTCTACGGCACTCTCAGGATTTCCCTCCAACATCACAGTTCAAAAGCCCAGGCTGTGGCGCAGGCTGGTGAGCAGTCAGCTGCAGCCAGCTGCAACAAATCACTCTGACCAAGAGGTCATGAGTTCGAGGCCAGCTCGGAGCTGCGTTTGTCTCTGTCTTTGTTCTATGTTGAGGCATTGAATGTTTGCTTTAAATGTGTAATGTGATCCAGCCTGAGTCCCCTTCAGGGTGAGAAGGGCGGAATATAAATACTGTAAATAAATAAATAAATAAATAAATAAATAAATAAATAAATTAAAGCATCTCTCTTCAGCATACTCAGCAGCTGAATAAGACAAGGCCAGGGCTGACGTTCTTATGGTATTAATTTTGGGTCTTTGCCCCATGCGCTATTACTAAGTTTCCATGGGATGTTATTGCAAGCAGCTATTTTGTGCTTGGTGTTTGCACAGTGTTTCCTAAATGTTAGCATTCGGTCTAAGGTGACACCAAGATATTTAGGGTGGGAACAGTGTTCAAGCTCTCAGCCTTCCCAGGTAACCTTAAGTTTCCTGTTGGCTTCATGATCACGAAGATGGAAAGCACACACTTGTGTCTTGGAAGGGTTGTAGTAGCTGGAGAGATCTTTCAGGGCATTAATAAATTGATTTTTAACTGTTTCAAAGTCTTTTGCTTGTGTTGTTAGGCCAAGGTCATCAGCGTATATAAAGCTCTTTGTGAGTGGTGGTTGTGGCGGATTCTTAGTAAAGACATTAAACAAGGTCGGTGCAAGAACGCTGCCTTGAGGAAGACCAGTCTGTTGCCTCCTCGATCTACTTTTCCTGCCCTGAAACTCCACATAAAAGCTTCAGTTTTCTAGGAGGGTCGGAATGGTTTTTGTAAAATCTTAGTCCCAGGTGATTAGGTAAGTAGCAATTTCCTATGTCCACAAAAACTAGTCCCATAATGCAACCTTTCTTATAGCCTTCATAAATATACTTGGTCATGTTAAGAATTTGAGCTGTACAGTTTTCCCTGGTCTGAAGTCTGCTTGTTGTGCAATAATCTGGGATTCAATAGTCTGTTTATTGTGCAATAATGGGCCGGGCTGTGGCGCAGCTGGCTAGTAACCAGCTGCAATAAATCACTACTGACCGAGAGGTCATGAGTTTGAAGCCCGGGTCGGGTTAAGCCCCCGACCATTAAATAGCCCGGCTTGCTGTTGACCTATGCAGCCCCGAAAGACAGTTGCATCTGTCAAGTAGGGAAATGTAGGTACGCTTTATGCGGGAGGCTAATTTAACTAATTTACAACATCATAAAACTGCCAGCAAAACACGAGGAAAGGAATGAGGAAGTACAGCCACTAGTGGACAGTGAAGCAACAGCTCCCCCTGTGGCCGGAATTGTGAAGCTGGAAAAAAATGTTAAATGCCTCTGTCTATATATGTTGTTTGTCTGTTGGCATTGAATGTTTGCCATATATGTGTTCATTGTAATCCGCCCTGAGTCCCCTTCGGGGTGAGAAAGAAGGGCGGAATATAAATACTGTAAATAAATAAAATAAATAAATAACAGGGCCTAGTCAATTTAGCATAATCTCATATATTTTATACAGATGACAAAAGAGAGAGATTGGTCGGTAGTTCTTGGCATTGGAGGAATTTTTACCAGATTGTAAAATGCACACAACTGAACGAGGGAAACATCTGTGTGGTGGAGAGCAGACACAACCACAGAATAGAAATGGAGCAGGAGACGGGTGGGAGGAAGGGACATGAGCATCCTCTGTACCTTGGAGTCTGGAGCTGAAGTGAGCAACGCTGTCTGTCAGGGAGAAAAATCCCCCGTCTGCAGATACTTTTGTTAAGTAGCATAACCTGCATCTCTTAAACAAGCCACCATCTGCTGTACCGAGGGAGAGCAAGGAGGGGGAAGTCACCCTTCGACAGCATGCAGGCATTTCCAGCATCAGATGGCAACACGGATTCTTGGTACTTGTGATCAAACGCAGCTCCGTGTGATGCTTGTGCGATGCCACAAAGGTGAGAAAGATCAGGTAAAAACACACAGTCCTCTCTCCAGAAATCTCCACTTCCGTTGCCTCCCCTTAAAGGTACCTTTTATTTCCAAAGAGCAAATGCATGCATGTTGTTTCAAATGAATTAGCATAGGAAATGCAAAACACTGGTTATACCTATGTTTCCAACAAGGAATTGGGAAGTTAAAATTGCAATCCATTTTACTATGGGCGAGATTACTTCTTGCTAGAGGTCCTAGACCAGTGGTTCTCAACCTGAGTTCTCCAGATGTTTTTGGCCTACAACACCCAGAAATCCCAGCCAGTTTACCAGCTGTTAGGATTTCTGGGAGTTGAAGGCCAAAAACATCTGGGGAACCCAGGTTGAGAACCACTGATCTACACTATAAAACTTGTGGGTCTCCAGGTGTTTGTTGTGGTTCAGTTTGATGATGATGAAAGGGGATTTGGGAAACAGCAGTTTGTTCCAGGGAATGTTGTTGACTCAGAAAGGCAGGTGGATTCGGGACCTGAGGATGGCTTGGGAAAAGAGACGGAAGGAAATGTAGAAAGTTCTCAGTTGAGCAAAGATAAGGATGACCTTCTACAGGAGTCTGAAAATTGTCAACAGAGCTCGGATGGGAGTGAGGGGGATGAATGCTTGTTAGACAGAGATTCCAGATTAAAGTTGAGATCAGGCCTCCGTCGCTCTGTGAGAATTGCAGGAAGATGTGGAAAAACAAGAGTGCACAGGAATGTGTTTATGTCTTGCAAGGAGGGTTAAAAGAGATGTAATTTAGGAAAGAGCAACCTCGCTTTTGGAGAATCAACTCTTGCCTTGTTCAAGCCTTGTCTCATGCCTAGAATCTGTGTTTGGATTACTTTTGAAGCTCATGTATTCATGTTACCTTGGATTTACTGTGCTATTTTTGGGATTTTGGACTAAAATCTATGAAATCATTGAACTGTGTTTAAGGATTGCACTTGCAATTGGTTTTTACTTATTTTACTGCTTTTTAATAAGTTTTGCTATCTTTCTTTAATAAACTGAAAAGACTTAAGCCTGCTGTGGTGGAGTTTGTGTGTTGGAGCAAGGTGAACCAGGGCTGAGGTGCGACAGTGTTTTGGCCTACAACTCCCAGAAATCCCAGCCAGTTTGCCAGCTGTTAGGATTTCTGGGAGTTGAAGGCGAAAAACATCTGGGGAACCCAGGTTGAGAACCATTGATCTACACTATAAAACAGTGGTTCTCAACTTGTAGGTCACCAGGTGTTTTGGCCTACAACTCCCAGAAATCCTAGCGAGTTTACCAGCTGTAAAGATTTCTGGGAGTTGAAGGCCAAAAACATCTGGGGAGCCCAGGTTGACAACCACTGATCTACACTATTAAACAGTGATTCTCAACTTGTGGGTCTCCAGATGTTTTGGCCTACAACTCCCAGAAATGCCAGCCAGATCACCAGCTGTTAGGATTTCTGGGAGTTGAAGGCCGAAAACATCTGGGAAACCCAGATTGAGATCCACTGTCCTAGACACTTTCTTCTGCACGGGAAATCAAAAGGCCCATTGCACCAAGAATTTTAGCAGCACGTTGGACTTTTGGAGATCTTGGGATGTGGGAAGGAGAGGCAAAGGAAAAGCAGGTAATAGAGATGTTTCCTTCTAGCTGTACTTACCATGAGTCCACACGGCTCGATCAAGGCTGACATGACAAGGACAGAGCTTCCATGCTCCCCTTACATAAAGAGTTCAAGGGACAGTTTGCAATTCCACGGGTGATTCCCTGAATCGCTGTCCTTCCTACCGCTCATTAGACCCAACGATGGTGCTTCCATTTCTCACTTTATTAATATGCTGGCAGCGTTCCAATTAGTTACGGCAAATTAGATGTCCTTGCTGTAGCGCGAGGCAAAGGCAGTTCAGTGGGCCTCACTGGAGCATTTCATCTCATGAATTCCCAGCCAGGATCAAAAGCCTTGAAAAGGCAACCATCACACAGAATGTATCGTTAAGTGTGTCCTCTCGGTTACCAAACCCTTAGTCTTAGCAGCAGGGTGCTTGCTTCAATAGGGGCAAGGCCCTTGCATTTCTGAGTGGGAGGAAACAAATACATCTTTTTGCATCTGTACTTTGCTTTCTCAAGTGTGTATGGATGGGACTGCACTTTATTGGCCCAGCTCCAAAATTGGAATGATAGCACACATATATATATAATTTATTGCCTGACCCCACTGAATTCCTTAACAGTGCCTTGTTTACTGATATCATGATTTATTGTTTATATGCTGTTTTATATGCTCGTTTTATGCACCTTGTTTTAAATGTATTTGACATTGTTTTTTATGATGTACCGGGCTTCGTTCCCATGTGAGCCACCCCGAGTCCCTTCAGGGAGATGGGGCGGGATACTATTATTATTATTATTATTAAGTCCCCCCATAATGGGCTGGCTAGGGAGCTTTCTGTCAAGGCGGAGGGCAGGAGCAGGTGGAGAGATGAGATATGACTGTCACCCTGACCTGTTGATGAACTTCTTCTCATCAGTCAGACCACTTATGCAGCCGGCAAAAGTAGCACTGACAAACGACACCTCAGTCATAGATTTACTGCTGATTCCAGTGGTACTAGGCTTTATTTACAAGATTATATACAATTCCAAACACCATCACTCTCCCAGCAAGGGAAAAGCATGGCACCTCTGTTCACCAGGCCAGGTCTCTAATCAGTGCTTGCAGGCACATCCCACATTCCACAGTTCATGACGAATGTTCCGTCCATTCAGTTGAAACAGAAGTCTTGACCCATTGGCCCTGCAGGCTATCAATCAGGGCTGGCATGTAATTAACTCATGTGCTGCTGGAAAGCTTGCAGGAACACATAGACACAATCCAACAGCAACAATCTGATTTAACATTTCACACTCTAACACCAAAAAACACACTTTCTTCACACTGTTGCTGACACCCAGGGAAGAAAGGAAAGGCTTCCATGGGAAAGGGGACCCTAAGTTCCTCATTGCTGCCAATGGGCCCAAAAGAACTTTTTTTTTGGATGTGGAACAAAAACGTCCATTTGACAGTGCGCCTATTTTCGGGAGGCACTGGAAAACGGATATGGAGTGCTTCTGGTATCCATCAAGCAGAAATGGATAGCGATTCACCCAAAATGCACAAGCCTACCGGGTAACTCAAAGAAAAGGAAAGGAAAATGATTTGCTTTCATTTACTCACCACACCATTTCCACAGGAGAGCAGAGGGCAAGAGCCAAAACTCCTAGTAGTTAGACTTCCTCACTTGCTCAAAGAATAAATAATAATCTAGACAAGGAGATGAACGTTTTAGAATGCAAGCTGCTGTTTGCTGTGTGAGAAGCATTTTCTGTTCAAAAGATGGGGAATTGCCTGGCAAGGGGCCATCCAGTTGAAATGATACTTTTCTTTCCAGGAGATTTATAAAGAATACCAAAAAGGTAGCCTGGGGGGAAAAAAACCTAATGGATGCTTCTGTCTTTCAGTAATCCATCAGGAGCTCCAACCAAAAAAATTTGTGATACTCATATTTTTTTTTTAATTTAAAAAAAATGCATATGGGAGTCTGAAACAAGGCTGAGTGTCTCAAGTGAAAATTTGCTAGCTGTCATGAGAAATATCGAAACTTGGCTGCTGTTTAGACAAAACGTCAGCAAAACTGTCAGTATAAATTAGGGGGTGTTACCAATGTCTGAATGATAAGCAGACCAGGTTCTGGGGCCTTAAAAGAAAATTCTACTCAAAGAAAGTTCAATACTGGGCTATTTCATAACTCTCTTTCTTGGCTTCCAAAAAGTGCAAAGTGTTTTATGGATCTTCTAGAAAGGAAGAACCAAGGAGGAACAAGGAGAAAAAACTGAAAAAGTTTAGAATGGTTATTGTTATCAAACAACAAAAGTGATTGAAGACCCATAACTCAGTAACAAAATACATCCCATGCATGTAGATAGTCCTGAGGTCAAACTCTTTCAATTCAGGTTAAAGGATTTTAAATAATAAGGTTTGAAAGACCTTGACTTGAGATCATGGTTCTTTTTAAATAGTTTTTATTAAGTGGTTTTAAACATAAAAAAGAGTGAGAACAATGGCGGGAATAGAAAAGAAAGTGAAAAGGGAATGGGGGAGGTGCAAGAGAGATTTTTTTAAATAATAATAATAATAATAATAATAATAATAATAATAATAATAATAATAGGTTTAAAAAGAGGAAAAAATTGTACTTCCAGTTTTTTTCTTCTGGGTGATTCTTAGTTGAAGTGTTTCAACTAAGAATGCCCAAAATCCCATAGAAAACAAGGCCAGTTTTAGGGAACACTATTCTCAAAAATATACATTTCCTAAAATTCTTCTCGACGACCTTGGGCAAGTCATTGTCTCAGCAGCAAAGTAAGGCAGGTGTCATAATAATAATAATAATAATAATAATAATAATAATAATAATAATAATAATAATATTTTATTTATATACCGCCCTATCTCCCGGATGGGACTCAGGGCGGTTTACGGTCATAAAAGCAAACACAAACATTACATAACAACATAATACACATTATTAAACAAAGTAAAATAATACAATGATAACAATAAATCACACTTACATGACCCGATCAAGGGGACGGGAACCATAAACCCAATATATTAAGATGTATCATTTTAGGCTAGGGAAGTCTTGTGCAATATATTCAGGCTCAGAAATCGGCGGTAGTCCAATATAATTACTCAAAAACTTGACTTTCTCTGCACAAATTCTGCTAAGAAAACTTCTTGATAGGTCATCTTAGGGTTGCCCTAAGTCAAAAATGACTTGAGGACACATAACAATATAACAAAAAAGCCAATGAGAAGAAAATAAATTCATTTGAAATGTGCTGCTGGAGGATATGGAGGATATGGCTAAGTAAGTACCCTATGGATACTTGGACTGTCAAAAAGAAAAATTAATGATAGACTCAACCTGAGGTCACCATAAATTAGAAATTACTTGAAGGCACACAGGAACAAACCATCTAAAGCCATCGAGCTTCTATTTGAGCAAATACGCCTTGGATACGCATGCATAGCTAGCAGTAGAAACTAGACTTTTCAACATCTCTGCAGTCATCTTATGAGGAGGCTGCAATTAGTTCTGAGGAGGCTTTCAAGAAGCATGTTCAGAGGTCTCTGTGACCAGTTCAGTAAATGTAGGTCCCAGGGTTGTTGTATGTCTTTCGGGCTGTGTGGCCATGTTCCAGAAGCATTCTCTCCTGACGTTTCGCATGCCTGCCATAGATGTGGGCGAAACGTCAGGAGAGAATGCTTCTGGAACATGGCCACACAGCCCGAAAGACATACAACAACCCTGTGATCCCGGCCATGAAAGCCTTCGACAAAATGTAGGTCCCTTTGATTATGGCATCAGAAGCTCTTTTGTCCAATACTGGCGGACAGCAAATCCCACGGTGTTGTTTTCACTCCACTGGTAATCTTCCTTCTTTCTTCCATCACACAAAGATAGTCCTTATCTCTTCAAGCCAGATGCTGACCCCATCTGTGCCAAAGCCTGGGCCATGGAACATCATTGGAAAGTTAAGCAGGATGACGGATCTGCATCAAGGGGAGCTTCAGGTTGGCAGCAAAGCAGCACTGAGGACCACCGTGCAATTTGCCATCTTAGCTTTGGCCCTCAAGGCAGCCTCCAAGTCCTTGGTTTCTTTTCCAGCACAAATTGTCTCTTAGCGAGATCTACTGAACCGAAAGAAAGGGTCAAGTACAAAGTCCTTCTGGTCACCACAGATGTCTGCTAATGTATGACTGGGGTTTTTCAACTTAGGGTAATATAGTCATGCGAGTGGAGATATGATAGATTTGAAATATAAGGAGAAATTTGAGGAAGTGAAGAAATAAGAGTTGGTTGTGCTTGGACCTTATGAAGCCTTTGATCCCAGCCAGTTTACCAATTGTTAGGATTTCTGGGAGTTGAAGGCCAAAACATCTGGAGACCCACAGGTTGAGAACCACTGGGTTTGTTGTGGCTCAGCCTTTGCCTTTGTGTGATTGTGATGTGCCTTTGCACGACTCTGATGAATATTCTGGGTTTTATGTGCATAATGATGGGATTCAGGATGAATTTGAGGATGACTCTGATGCTGGGAATTATAGGATTCCTCCCTCCCTCCTATCCTTCCGTAAGAAGGTTAAAACTTGGTTGTGGGGCCAGGCTTTCAAATAAGAATCAGCAGTGCCAATTATTATTATGTACGCCAGAACCCAATTGACAGACCCAGTCTTTTGAACTTGAATATGTCCATTAGTATTTTAGAATATTTTTATGAATGTTGATGTAAATTAATAATTTTTAATCTGATTTATGTGTACTGTATAATTTTTATATGTGTGTTTATTGTAAGCCGCCCTGAGTCCCCTCTCAGGTGAGAAGGGCGGGATATAAATGTTGTAACAAATAAATAAATAAATAAATAAATAGGAGCGTTCCAGCTGTGGGAAACGAAGAGCAGGGAGTTGTTCCCATGGGAATAAATCATGATGTTGTTTCTAATGATGAATTTCAGGTGCAGGGAGTGGAAAGGGAGGATAGCGCTTTGCCGCCTGATAATGAGCTCAGTGGCCTTGACTCTGGGGATCTCGATCGGGCTACGAGACTAGAATTTAGAGGGTTGCGGAGAAGCCTTCGCATAGCCAATAAGGGCTAATAAGGGCAAAGGAATGCCTTTATGTCATGCTTTTAAAACACTCTTTTTGCAGAGAGCTCTCTGTCAATGCAAGTCCATCACTTGATCGGGAAGCAAGTCTGCTTTCCTGTGCCAAGTTTGCTTTCCTGTAATATCTTGTGGATATATTCTGTTTGTTGGGACTTTTGGTTTCCATGAAAAGGACCTTGTTTTATGCTCTGTGTTTCTATGGACTTATTGCTTACAGCCTTGGTTTTGTACCTATCTTTTGGAACTGAACTTTTTCCCTTTTATGAGCTATCTTTTGCCTTTTCTAAATAAACTACAAAAGACTACTTCCTGTGTGTGGCTTGGTGTCTTAGCAAGGTGAAGCTAACCTGAGGTGCGACAGGGTTAGAGCATCCCATATAATAGATATCAGGACATTACCCATGTCCTCTTACCAATTTTCTTTTAAAGTTGGCACGCATACCTATGGTACAATAAAAGAAAAATAGAAAGAATTTTGGCAACCACTTTATCAGGTCATCCCTATTTAAAAAATATGGGAAAAGTACAAAAAAAATTATATGAAAAAACACCGATGTGGATTTCACCCCTTGAAGCAAACCATTGTAAACTCCTCGGCAGGCCAAAATAGCCGAGATATAAAGAAATTTTGACAAAGAAAAGTGGCGAATATAAACGAAGAAGTCAAGATGACATTAAGCAAAAATACAAAAAAAAATCTCTCATGGTTTCAATATGCCCAAATGAAAGAACAATTTATGAAAGATAAGCAAATTGGATTCAGTGAGACAGAAAATTTCTGGGATAGGATTCTACGAAACAAGAAAAAGGAGATAAAAAAGATTTATAATAAACTATTAGAATGGTCAACCGAAACAGAAGAGATTAAAAAATGCATGATAAAATGGGCAAGAAATATTGGATGTTCGATTAATGTAGACGAATGGGGAAAAAATATGGAGAAATTTGAGAAAATCTAAACATCCTTATTGATCGGGTGTTGCTCCTTTAGCTTGCATCTGTTTTGCTCATACGACCCTTTAGAAGTCATTCTTCAGTTACTTAGTGGTATCTTGAGATGCTCATGGGACGCTGCCTTGTGGCAAGAAATCGAATGAGGCATTTTGCTGCTGGTGGCAGAGCAATTTTCATGCTGTCAAGGAATGCGCTTGAAACAAGATGTCAGAACCAGTCAACGGCAGCTCGGCTGATAGAGTCACCCTCGCAAAGGAAGTCGTCCCAGGATTTCAAATCTGGCCTCGGCGTGCAGGCTTCTTGCTCTTGGATTCAAGGTTGGTGAGAGGATTTTGGCTTCTTGCACAGGGAATGGGGGTCCATATGGGCAACATACAAGGGTTGAATGGAAAGTAATGCCTCCACCTTCATTACTTCATTTTGGATGGGAATATTTTAATAAATCAAATGCAGAAATAATCCTTAGAATGTGCTCTTGAACTACCACTATTCACTTTTCCACATAATCACCAGACAATTGGATACATTTCTACCAATTATAAACAAGTTTTCTGAAGCTGTCATGGAAGAAGTCAACACTCTGTTTCTGCAACCAGCGTCTCACAGTCCCCATCATGCACAGATCTTCCAGTAGCCAAGCAAAGCAATAATATGACCCAGACGTTCTTGTGAAATGCCGATGATGCTTGAAATTTCTCTCTGAGTGATACGACGATCATCCTGAATCAATCTGTCAACCTTTTGCTTGTGAAACTCGGTGGTTGCTGTCACAGGACGTCCAACTCTTTGTTTGTCACGCAAGTCAGATGTTCCCACCTCAACATTTATTTATTTATTTATTTACAGTATTTATATTCCACCCTTCTTTCTCACCCCGAAGGGGACTCAGGGTGGATTACAATGAACACATATATGGCAAACATTCAATGCCAACAGACAAACAACATTCAGTTTTAGACAGACACAGAGGCATTTTAACATTTTTCCAGCTTCACGATTCCGGCCACAGGGGGAGCTGTTGCTTCACCGTCCATTGGTGGCTGTTCTTTCTCATTCTTTTCCTCGTATTTTGCTTGCAGTTTTATGGTGTTGGAGATTAGTTAAATTAGCTTCCCGCATAAAGCGTCCCTAAATTTTCCCTACTTGACAGATGCAACTGTCTTTCGGGGCTGCATAGGTCAACAGCAAGCCAGGGCTATTATTTTTTTTAATGGTCGGAGGCTTAACCCGACCCGGGCTTCGAACTCATGACCTCTCAGTCAGTAGTGATTTATAGCAGCTGGTTACTAGCCAGCTGCGCCACAGCCCGGCCCCATCTTTAAACATCTTTAAACTTACTCGTCCAACGACGCACAGGACTCACATCAACACAATCCCCATAAACAGCTTTCATTATCTGATGAATCTCCTTTTGGGGTGACACCTTCTGATGTCAAGAATTCAGTCACTGCACGTTGCTTAAGTCACATTGACTGACCATCTGCACAGAGTTCCATACTTCTCACTTTAACAACACAACCGTTCAATGCTAAGGCTTCCCCGTCTGTGCAGGATTGCATACTTCGCACTTTAACAACACAACCGTTCAATGCTAAGGCTTCCCTCCAAATAGAACTAACTATAGAGGAGATCTCGTCTACTGAACAAGCCAGTCTCTGCCGCAGACCAGGACTGCCATCTGTTGAGGAGTTACGAAGGTGGAGGCATTACTTTTCATTCAACCCACATACTAATGATTTTATAGCCTTTTCAAAACAAAGCCCAGCTCTCTTATGTTAAAAAATTATAAAGTTTTTCACCCAGTATTTCCCACCTTGACTTTCTGATTTTCTATGAGCTCTGTCCGTAAACATTCAGCAATTTGGACAATTATTGAAGCCTAAGGGTCCTCATTGCCTCCCAGATCATCTCTGACCAAACAAACCCTTTCTGTTTTGTAGAGAATGCAACATCTCAAGATATTTACTAGCTCCCTTATGAGATGGATATCCACTTTCAGATGGTTCTGCCTTGGTCTTAGACCTCTAAAAACAAGCAAATATTCAAACAAATGAATGAAGATGTACTATTCAAATTATAATGCTTACTCGTTCATTTTGGTGGCCTTGGAATTATAACTGTAACAGATTAACTTTGAAAGTAACTCCCAACTCTGGGAGAGAGATCTTTCAGCGGATGGGGAGCATTAAAGATAAAATCTAGCGATGTCTCTAATGAGCGCATAAGTCAATTTAATATTGCAGTCTTTGCAGATACTTCGACAGAGTTATTTTTCATCCCTTTCTCTCCAGATGAGCTTCAAAAGTCAAGGCAGAGTTCTCAGGTTCTTCAGCTTGCCCTCCCTTTTCGAGTTCAGGTCTGACTTTTGTATTCTATCCAAATCTTGTCATCGGCATTATGGCTGCAAAACACAAAACTTGACAGCAGGACATGTGAAAAAGATCTTGGAGTCTTTGCGGACAACAAGTTAAACATGAGCCTACAATGTGATGCAGCGGCTTAAAAAGCCAATGGGATTTTGGCCTACATAAATAACAATATAGCGTCTAGATCCAGAGAAGTCATGATACCCTCTATCCTGCCTTGGTCAAACCACAACTGGAATCACACTGTTTCCAATTCTGGGCACCGCAATTGAAGGGAGATGTTGACAAGCTGGAAAGCATCCAGAGGAAGGCAATTAAAATGATCAAGGGTCTGGAGAACAATCCCTATGAGGAGCGGCTTAAAGAGCTGGGCATGTTTAGCCTGCAGAAGAGATGGCTGAGAGGAGACATGATAGCCATGTATAACTATGTGAAGGGAAGTCATACAGAGCTTGTTTTCTGCTGCCCTGGAGACTAGGACGCAATGGGACAATGGCTACAAACTACAGGAAAGGAGATTCCACCTGAACATCAGGAAGAACTTCCTCACTGTGAGAAAGGCTGTTCGACAGTGGAACTCTCTGCTTTGGAATGTGGTGGAGGCTCCTTCTTTGAAGGCTTTAAAGCAGAGGCTGGATGGCCATCTGTCGGGGGTGCTTTGAATGCGATTTCCTGCTTCTTGTCAGAATGGAGTTGGACTGGATGGCCCACGAGGCCTCTTCCAACTCTACAATTCTATGATTCTATAAGCTGCAGGTGACCTGTGTATGTCTGCTGTATTATCGGGATTGTTTCAGACATCAAATAAATCCAACCATTTCCTTCCCTGTTCCAAATAGGGAGCTTTATTGCTTCAGTTTAACAATAGTTTCCTATTATGCTGTCTGAGTCCCTTCTTGAGTTTTCAGCTTTGAATATGATTATTACTATTGACGGCAGTGCTAAAGAGCTTGCAATGTGCTTTTCAAATAAAATGTGAACTTTGCATGACACTGATGATACAAAATAAAGACCTCATCTAGGACAGAAAGAGTTCAACTCTTAAAGGAAGTTACTTTTTCTGTTGCTAATAGAGTTGAAATTTAATTGCCTGAATCTTTTGATTCTTTTGGTGCATCGAGACTGTAGACATAATGCAGCTTTTGCGTGACAAACAAAGAGCTGGACGTCCTGTGACAGCAACCACTGAGTTTCACAAGCAAAAGGTGGACAGATTGATTCAGGACAATTGTCGTATCCCTTAGAGAGAAATTTCAAGCATAATCGGCATTTTGTCAGCGGGGATGATGGGTAGCAGAGTGAAATCCAAAAATTCACCATCCCGGTCTTCACTTCCTTCCTCCAGACTGTCTCCCGGTGTGGAAAAACAGCACTGGACAAACACACTCCAGCAGTCGAGGTTTCGGTTGGAAATCCAATGGCAATAAACTTTTATTTACATTTCTATATACAAACAGAGCAAATCAGTCCTTCTCTCCATGAGTGCTTTTGCCCGAAGCGACTCATGCACACACAGCACACTGCTCAAATGCTGTTCTTCTCCAAACTACTCAGGAAACTCCTCTGCATTCCACAGGAACAAGAAAGAAAGTCCTGGTCAAAATAAACTTGACCCCATTGGTCCTGTGATACATCAATCATAGCAGACTCTCATTAACTCCATAACTGCTGAAATGCCTTGCCGGAAAAACTAACACATAAGGCATTTCTAATAACCCAGATTGATTTTAACATTTCACAAAACACAATACCCTGACACATTTCACAAGAACGTGTGGGTCACATGATTGCTTTGCTTGGCTATCGAAAGATCTGTCCTGTGAGACGTCGGTTGCAGAAACAGAGTGTCAACTTCTTCCGTGACGGCTTCAGAAAACTTGTTCATTGTTGGCAGAAATATATCCAATAGTCTGGTGATGATGTGGAAAAGTGAACAGTGCACATTCTAAGGATTATATCTAAGGATTAAAATATTCCCATCCAAACCCAAGTAACGAAGGTGGAGGCATTACTTTTCATTCAACCCTCGTATTCTGCTTCGAGCTGCAGCCTGATGTCCAAGTATGGAACAGTACTATGGAGATGGGGTCCATTCCAGTCATTAAAGTTCTGGACTGTTGAAATTTCTGAACAAATTTCAAGAGCAGGCAGACTCTATATAGAAAATTCCCTGTCCTCAATGTGAGATAGACAGACACAGAATGAGTTCCAAAAATAGACCCAACGAACCAAGCTATGGTGACCTCATAGATTTCACCAGGCTTCCTTAAGTAAAGAATACTCAGAGGTGGTTTGGCTAGTTTCTTCTTCTGAAATATAGCCTATAGCATTCTCAAAAGACCTCTTGAAAACCCTAATTTATCCAAGTTTGCAAAATAAAACCTTTGGGGGAAGCTGCATGTAGCGTTCAAGCCATAAAATTGTCCACTATACATCCTAGGGACTGCCGCAGAAAATTTGGTGCTGTAAAATTTGCGATGCCAACTTAATGTGTCGAATAAAAAATAAACAAGGACTGGTGTATTTTTATTGCATACACAATGACTCTCTAGTAACTGGAAACCACTGGAAACTACTGCACATTAAATTGCTGGGGTGGCTTCATTTTTTTCTACCTGGGAGGGCAGGAGGAAAAAGTAGCCTCTGATGGATTGAGGAAACATATTTCACAAACCGAACAAAATACCCGAGGAGTAATTAGGCTTTCTTGAAAGCTCACCATGGACATATCCATTTCTGCAGCTGAATATTTTGTCAAAATCCTATTTTCAGCTACAGCATGTGTCGTACTTCCGTCGTTTCCCAGGAAACCCAAGGACCATCAATTTATAGATTTTGGAGGCTATCTCAAGCTTCTCTTTTCTCCATTTGTGAAAACAGAATGGCTTGTGTCTCTTATGGAGGAATCATAGCGTTTGGGTGTGCGCTGTTCATTATGATTGGTGCTAACAAGTTTGCTACTCACTTCCCAAAGATGATGATGGTGATGATGATGATGATGATGATGATGATGATGATTATTATTATTATTATTATTATTATTATTTTATTATGACACAGCAAACAAGATAGACATGCTGGATTTCGTATCAAAAAATCACAAGTCGAACACTTCCCAATGTTTTGTTGTACCAGCTATCAGCTCTAGTTTGTAGTGCGGTTTTCTTGTACTGATTTTTTGTCTGCTGTGCTTTGAGGAGTGAGTTTGTTTATTTATTTATTTATTTATTATTTTATTGTATGACACAGCAAACAAGATAGACATGCTGGATTTCATATCACAAAATCACAAGTCGAACACTTCCCAAGTGTCTAGGACTGTGTGATGTATTTTCGGATGATGGCACAGATCCCAGCAGGGTGGCCTTTTGCAGTTGGCAGATTGTAATTTTGTCAATGTCTATTGTTTCCAAATGCCGGCTGAGATCTTTTGGCACGGCACCCAATGTGCCCATCACCACCGGAACCACCTGCACTGGTTTCTGCCAGAGTCTTTGCAGTTCAATCTTGAGGTCCTGATAGCGGCTGAGTTTTTCCTGTTTTTTCCTGTTTTTCAAACAGTATCTTTGCGTGCTCATTTTCCAAGACTTTTGCAGGTTTGTGATCCCACCAGTTCTTTGCTGCTGGGAGGTGGGACTTGAGGCATAAGTTCCAATGAATCATTTGGGCCACAGAGTTGTGCCTCTGTTTGTAGTCTGTCTGCGATTTTCTTACAGCAGCTGAGGATATCATCCATGGTTTCATCAGCTTCCTTGCACAGTCTGCATTTTGGGTCATCAGCTGATTTTTCAATCTTGGCCTTAATTGCATTTGTTCTGATGATGATGATGATGATGACGATGATGATGATGGTGGTGGTGATTATTATTCTTTCTAAATCCAAGTCCACATAGACCTGGGAGGTCAAATAATAACAATTGTAATTAACTAGAGACAGAATACGTCCACACACCAGAAAATCCTATGTGCATAATGTATTCTCATTCAAAGCATTGTAGGTTCAGCTCAGAATGCAAAGTTTGCACTGAATGCAGGAATCAATCCCCTCCTGGATAAAGCAGTAAATCAAATTGTTATGGCACTACTGCTGTGACCTATATTTCAGTGCCCGGTTTTACATAGAGATGGCATTCATGGTATAATGACTAATTCTTCTGTGTCCACGGGGAAGTTTCCCTGGCGACTCTATATAGAGGACGCGGCTCTGTAGTTAAAAGGTTAGTGTTTCAATTGACGGTTGGATATCCAAAAGAGGACAAATCCTTCAAAGGTGAAGACGACATTGCGGAAAGGTAGAAGCCTCCCCGAATGGAAAAAGCAAGGAGGAAAGGTCTGGAAAATAGATTCTGGGACACAGGGGAAAAGACAAGGGGGGAAAGCAACCAGTCAGAAATTGAGCTGATTTTTCATCAGTTAATCCAGGATGTTTACACGCAAATTTTAGAGAGCAATAATTTGGAAACACAAAATGAAAATAATATTCTATGTTTCATTACAGTTTTACAAATTCTTTAACCTTCTCTGTTCACCATAACACCGAGGATTCCATAGCATTGAACCAGGGCAGTTCAAGTAGTGTAAAACTACATTTTTTCGACAATGTAGACCAATAGTTCCCAAACATTTTTTGACCAGGGACCACTCTCCAACATTAGTACCAAAAGGGTTACAAATCAGTTTTTCGTCAACATTAGATTCAATTTGGTTATTTGGGGTGCAGATTCACAAAACTGCATTGGATAGACCACATCAGTTCTAGTTTCTGACAGAGAACATATTCCATCCAGTAGTCGCCATCTGCTTGCCCACCGAAAACCATATTTAATAATCTAGAGCTGATGTGGTCTATCCAATACAATTTTCTGAATCTGCACCCCAGGAACAGGCCTAAAAATGAAGACACCAAGGGGCCACCGCTTCCAGGCGTCACACGGAACACCTCTGCTCAGGGGGAGGGAGGAGGAAGAGAAGCATCAGTCAGGAGGCTTGTTGTCACATCTTGTAGCTCAGCCTGAGCTGGAGCCAGACTTTGACCCCATTCAAGACTTTGATTCTAGGCCTGAAATGCTTGAAATCCAGCTACCTTTGCCAGAATTGGTTTCAGCAGAGGATTCTGAAACCAGAGAAGCATTCCTCTGTTCATTCAAGGCCAGGTCAACAAAGGCCAGATGGCATAGCAGCCCAGAGGAGGAGGATGGTTTTGACAGAAGGGAGATGTTTACCCAGGAATGGAGCCAGAGGAAGTGTGCGAAGGAGTCAATGTCTGGTTCAGAAACGCGCTAATGACCAGCTTTCCCATGAGAAACAATAGCTTTGAAATCTCCTTAAATACTTCTTGCTTTCTCTGCACTGCAGAGGTGTCAACTTTGCAATTCAAGTGAGAAAGATCTCTGACTTCGTGTTCCTGCATCCGTGATTTTCAAGCCAAGATTCTGCCTTGTGGGTTACAATTATTCCCTGCCTCCTGTACCTTGTTTCCAGTTGAGCCTTCCTGATCCCTTGCTGTGTGGATTGTAGTTTTCTTGGATTACCTTGAGTTTGGTTCTTGTTTCTTGTGGCTTCCTGTGGCTTCCTGTTTAGGAAGTGAACCTTGTGTGGACTACTCCTGATACTTCTTGTGGAACTAAGTACAGATCCAGTTTGGACTACATTTTTGGACTTCTGTTTAAGGACAGATAAGTACATTGCATGGTAGTTCATCCACCCTATTGACTTTGAACTTTATTTGCTTGTGCTTTCTTATATTCTTCAATAAATAGCTTGATTGCTCATATTCTGGGCTCCAGTGTGGTTTTCAAGGTGTCTATGCAGCCTTGGGGTGTAATACGTTTTTTGTGGATAGTCAGTCCCTTCCCTCCCGACATCCCCATCACCTTGGCACTATAAAACCAGTCACTCTCATTGCAATAGTGTAGTAATGGTGGGGCCACGAACCATATTTTAATTCTTGGGAAATACTGATGGTCCATGGACCACAGGTTGGGAACCTCTGGTGTAGATGCATCCATGGCCTCATAGGATCACAGACCTGGAAGAAACCTTAAAGACCATCCAGTTCAACCTCCTGCCATTCTTATAGTGGATATATTAATTATATTCTATCATAACAATTTCATCCCACTTTATCTGCCACAAGTCTCTTTTTTTGAATCCTGGGATTCATAGTTTTGTAAGAGGCATCGAATTCTCTGACATGTCCTTTCTAGTTTGGAATGCCAAGTCTCTCTCGAGGATTCCACATGATGGATCCGAAACAGTTAAGGTGGTGTCATACTTACCTTATTATGTCATTTGGATACACCTATTATTAAACAATACCCAACTTATCCCCAATGAATTAACTTTTCACTTAAGATGGTGACAATCAATCAACATGCAGCTCAAGGATATTAAACAATATTTGGGAAGGCATTTGCATTTCAAAGGGGGTGTGTGGAACTATACATTTCTTGCCACTATTTACTCTTTATCTGATAGTCTTTGTTCTTTTTAATTTCAAGAGAGCACGGATCAGACATAAGTCAATTACAGCTCGGCATTGTTACTGAATAAAAGGCAGTTTAAATGAGATTTGTATTGTGTTTAATCAGTGTATCATAATAAGGGAGAAATTATTTTAGATTAATTTTTAAAAGAAGCTACCTTGGTTTTAATTATGTGGCATTACATGCGTTGTTAGCTTCTCTGAATCAATTATGTATTTGCAGAGCTAAAGTTGAGGCGAAGGCCGGCATTTCTTCTTCAAAGCAAACCATGAAGGAACTAGGCGTAGGTGTGTGTGCGCATGTGTATATGTGTATGTATGTATGTATGTATGTGAGTGTGTGTGTGTGTGTGTGTGTGTGTATGTATATATATATATATATATATATATATATATATATATATATATATAATATTGTATATAATATACAATATAATTTACAATAATAAATAAGCCCAACAACATACAATAAAATACAACAGTATAAAATACATAATATAAAATACACAATATAAAATACAACAATATAAAATACATAACAATCACAGTAGATCAATAACACAGCTTCAACAGGGTAAAAACATGGCCATTACAAGAGGTGATAATATGGCGAAATAGTTCCGAATTATGATGACATCCGATTTATTTGCACACCTCTAATGTTGAACTGTTAAAATTCAGCTTCCGCAATGTTTTCCTGAATTCAAAATGACATGGAGATTCCTCATTCATAGGGTTTCCGTAAGACAAAGTTGGCTTGACGTCCATTAACAAAAAAAACGAAGGAACAGAGAATTACCATATATACTCGAGTATAAGCTGAGGCACCTAATTTTACCACAAAAAAACTGGGAAAACATTGACTCCAGTATAAGCCGAGAGTGGTAAATTTCAGAAATAAAAACAGATACCAATAAAATTACTTTGAGGCATCAGTAGTTTAAATGTTTTTGAATCTTTACATCAAACTGTCATTTAAGATAAAACTGTCCAACTCTGGTAAATCATTATTTTCGTCTTCTTAAATGTAAATATTCTTATTAATAATAATAGAGTGAAATAATAAATGTAATAATAATAATAAATACAGTAAAATAATAAATGTAATAATAATAATAAAAACAGAGTAAAATAAATGTAAAAGTAACAATAATAGGGGAAAATAATAAATGTAATGATAATAATAAATACAATAAAATAGTAAATGTAATAATAAATAGAGTAAAATAATAAATGTATTAATAATAATAAAAATAGAGTAAAATAAATGTAAACATAACAATAATAGAGGAAAATAATAAAATAAATGTAAACATAACAATAATAGAGTAAAATAATAAATGTAATGATAATAATAAATAGAGTAAAATAATAAATATAATAATAATAATAATAATAATAGAGTAAAATAAATGTAAACATAACAATAATAGAGGAAAATAATAAAATAATAAATGTAATGATAATAATAGAGTAAAATAATAAATGTAATAATAATAATAATAAAAATAGAGTAAAATAAATGTAAACATAACAATAATAGAGGAAAATAATAAAATAAATGTAAACATAACAATAATAGAGTAAAATAATAAATGTAATGATAATAATAAATAGAGTAAAATAATAAATGTAATAATACCAATAATAATAGAGAAAAATAATAAATGTTCCTATATATATACTCGAGTATAAGCCGACCTGAATATAAGCCCACCAGAACCCTCACCTGAGTATAAGGTGGGGGGGGAGTGGTTCAGTCCTAAAAAAGGGCTGAAAACTCAGCTTATACTCGAGTAAATATGGTAACTGAAGGAAAAGACAGAGCCTAGCAGACTACATTAAAGTCATATAATTAGAAAGTCCAGAAGAAATCCTGAGAGTGAAGATACCTTTACCAACAGATATATTGCCATTGATTTTGTTTTTCAAAGTAAAAGCTTTGTGACCCTGAAGATAGCAACACATTATGACACTCTTGATAAGAGATAAGTGTCCAAAGAGACGTGTTTTATGCTTCAAAAAGAGAGAGAGAGAGAGGGGGGGGCAGAAGAAGTAGATAGATAACGTTTTATTTGCAGCTCTGGAACAGTTCAAGCAAAGCTGAAAACTGGATAAACGGAAGCCAAAGGGCCTGAAATTATTTGGCAGATGCACCCTGGGAAGGAGATTTCCTCCCCTATCGCGGCAGCCAAGTGGGTGGTCTTTCAAGAAAAAGAAGAAAGAAAATGGCTTTGGATCCTTTGTTCGGTTGAATGCTGCCTTGAGTTTTGTTAAGCGTCCACTTTCCCCCATTCGCTCCCTTATCTACTTCTATTTGTTGCTGCTGTGGTGTGCCTTCAGGTTGTTCCTGCATCTACACTCCAGAGTTAATGCAGTTTGACGCCACTTGAATTGCCATGGCTCAAGGCTATGGAATCATTGGAGTTGTAGTTTGGCGAGGTAGGTCCCAGCTCCCTTTGGCGGAGAAGGCTAAAATTATATTTCCCGTGATTCCATAATGCTAGGCGATGACAATTAAAATGGTGCCGAGCTTCATTAATTCAACAATGTGGATGCACCCTCCTTAAACAACTGATCAAGTTAAAAGAACTTTACACTTTATTAAATAGTTCTGAATTATGCACTTTTATATAACCACCCCCATTTTATCCATCAGTGGTGATGCTTGTTTTTATTACCTCATTTTTATATAATAGTAGTATATTGTATTCTGTGTTTTTAATTGTAATTGAGTTTTTTAACATTTGTTATTTGTTTATTTTAATTGTTGTTGTTGATACTGTTTTTAGCTACTGATGCTTGTTTACTTGTTATGCTTTGGGCCTGGCCCCATGTTAACTGCCCTGAGATGGTTGGCCGGATAGAAAAATAAATTACCGTATATACTCGAGGATAAGCCAACACAAATATTAGCCAAGGCACCTAATTTTAACACAAAAAACTGGGAAAACATTGACTCCAGTATAAGCCGAGATACCAATAAAATTACATTAATTGAGGCCTCAGTAGTTTAAATGTTTTTGAATATTTATATCAAACTGTAATTTAAGGCTGTTCAACTCTGTTTAAATCATTATTTTCATCTTCTTCAATGTAAATGTGCTTATGTATCCTTTTAATAATAACAGAGTGAAATAATAAATGTAATAATAATAATAATAATAATAAATGCAGTAAACTATAAATGTAATAATAAATAGAGTAAAGTAATAAATGCATTAATAATAATAAGAATAGAGTAGAATAAATGTAATAATAACAATAATAATAATAAATGCAGAAAAATAATAAATATAATAATAAATAGAGGACAATAATAAATGTAATAATAATAATTAATAGAGTAAAATAATAAATATAACAATACCAATAATAATAGAGAAAAATAATAAATATACCATATATACTTGAGTATAAGCTGACCTGAATATAAGCTCACCAGGACTCTCACCAGAGTACAAGCCGAGGAGGGTTTTTTCAGTCCTAAAAAAGGGCTGAAAAACTAGGCTTATACTCGAGTATATATAGTATTATTATTATTGACACAACGACATAGTAAGACACAGTAAACAAGATAGATATGCTGGATTTCGTGTCACAAAATCACATCATCATCATCATCATCATCATTATTATTAAAAGAACACACATGAAATCAGTTGGTTCTGTTTAAAATTATTTTAAACCATGTACATGTACAGATTTGTATAAATGCCAACACAAAGGTGGGCGACCTATAGTCTACCTGAGCAATTTTGCAATTTGTCGGTTGTTGTTGATCACGGAAGGAAGTTCCACAAATGTGCAACAAAGTGACACCGCACAATGAACCCGGGCATACTTTTAAGTGGCAAATGGCAGAATGATTCCTCGCTTTAGCAGTTGCTTGGAAACTGCTTATAGCCACCTTCCTTTTTCAATTGCCTCTGGATAAGAGGAATTCAGAATATGAATTGATCTCGCCCTTTGCTACGGTAATAGTCTCCATCTCTATTACTCCTATTCAGAAGAGTAATTTCCCTCGCCCCGATAAATCTAACGGGATAAATACAACCACTGTCAAGGAAGTCTATTGCAGACCATGTACTCTGTTTTACTGAATGTGAAAAGCCTTCTTATTAAAAATGTTTATTACCACTGTGCTTTTTTTCCAAGTATTTTTAAATGTAAGCAATCCCAGTACTGGCATTAAATTATGCCAAGTCCATTTCTGCTGATGGGTGTGATAAGGTACTTGTCTGACGGCACTTTATCTTACAAATGTTACGTATAGATTTTTCGGCTTGGATAAGGTAAAAAGTCCAGTTGTGTCCGACTCTGAGGGTTGGTGCTCATCTCCATTTCTAAGCCGAAGAGCCGGCATTGTCCGTAGACACCTCCAAGGTCATGGGGCCGGCATCACTGCATGGTATGCCGTTACCTTCCCAATGGAGCGGTACCAATTGATCTACTCACATTTGCACGTTTTTGATCTGCTAGATCGGCAGAAGCTGGGGCTAACAGCGGGAGCTCACCACGCTGCCCGGATTCAAACCACCAGCAAGTTCAGCAGCTCAGTGGTTTAACCCGCTGTGCCACCAGGGGCTCCTAGAGTGCAAGACTAATATCACAATATTCACCGTAGAAGCCACATGTTCTCATGTGAATTTCATGTTCTGCAAGACGATCTTAAGATAGTTCAGGACCATGGTCAGCTACTCAATCACCATTGGGTTGTTGTGAGTTTTCCACGATGTGTGGACATGTTCCAGAAGCATTCTCTCCCGACATTTTGCCCACCTCTTTGGCAGACATCCTGAGTGGTCGTGAGGTCTGTTGGAAACTAGGCAAGTGGGGTTTTCTATATCCGTGGAATAATGTCCAGCGTGAGAGAAAGAATTCCTGCATTTTTGAAACAGGTGTGAATGTTGCAAACTGGCCAGCTTGATTAGCATGGAATGGCCTTGCAGCTTCAAAGCCTTGCTGCTTCCTACCCGGGGGAATCCTTTGTTGGGAGGTGTTAGCTGGCCCTGATATTTTTCCCTGTCCTTTGCTGAACGTAGCAGTTGTTGGATTTTCTCAGTGGATCTGTAGATAGTTTGTAGGTTGTGTTTCTTCATCAGCTTCCCTATGAGCTCAGTGGTTCCCTTGATGTATGGTAAGAATGCTTTTCCTCTGCGTGGATCTTTAACTTTTCTTGCATGGCTTGTTCTTAATCTGAAGATGGTTTAGAACCACGGACAGCTACTCAACATCCTAGACATTTCTGGAGTCGCTGGTTGTGTCTGCTTAAAGTAGAGATGGGAAGGCATAAGAAAATTTTTTGAAAAAAAATTGGTTTTTTCCTTTTTTTTCCCCCTCCCCCCAGTTTTTCCATCCTTCCGCTCATTTTTCTGGTTTTCCTCCATTTTAATAATAATAATAATAATGATAATAATACTCTTAGAACATAGCATTAAAACAAGCAGTTAAAGAAGAAGAACATGCCCTGGCAGAATATGTCAAGCAAAGTGAAGAACCTGCTTCGATTGAAGTCAAAAATCAGAAACTCCTCAAAGCACAGCAGACAAAAAACCAGTACAAGAAAACCGCACTACAAACTAGAGCTGACAGCTGGCACAACAAAACATTGCATCGAAAGTTCCTTGACAAAATTGAAGGAAAAGCTGACAAGGAGAAGACCTGGTGATGGCTCACGAATGGGACCCTGAAGAAGGAGACAGAAGGCCTGATCCTTGCAGCCCAGGAGCAAGACATCAGGACAAAGGCAATTCAGGCCAAGATCGAAAAATCAGCTGATGACCCAAAGTGCAGACTGTGCAAGGAAACCGACGAAACCATGGATCATATCCTCAGCTGCTGTAAGAAAATCGCACAGACAGACTACAAACAGAGGCACAACTACGTGGCCCAAATGATTCATTGGAACTTATGCCTCAAGTACCACCTCCCAGCAGCAAAGAACTGGTGGGATCACAAACCTGTAAAAGTATTGGAAAATGAGCACGCAAAGATACTGTGGGACTTCTGAATCCAGACTGACAAAGTTCTGGAACACAACACACCAGACATCACAGTTGTGGAAAAGAAGAAGGTTTGGATCATTGATGTTGCCATCCCAGGTGACAGTCGCATTGACGAAAAACAACAGGAAAAACTCAGCCGCTCTCAGGACATCAAGATGGAACTTCAAAGACTCTGGCAGAAACCAGTGCAGGTGGTCCCGGTGGTGATGGGCACAATGGGTGCCGTGCCAAAAGATCTCAGCCGGCATTTGGAAACAATAGGCATTGACAAAATTATGATCTGTCAACTGCAAAAGGCCACCCTGCTGGGATCTGCGCGCATCATCCGAAAATACATCACACAGTCCTAAACACTTGGGAAGTGTTCGACTTGTGGTTTTGTGATACGAAATCCAGCGTATCTATCTTGTTTGTTGTATACAATAAAATAAAACTTTATTTATATACCGCCCTATCTCTGCCAGAAGAGACTCAGGGCGGTTTCCAGTCATAAGAACAACAAGTTCATTACATAACAGTATAAAAACATATTATTATTTTTTCTTTCCTCTGCCATCTTTTGTTTTCTTCCAGGCTTTCTCACCTCTAGCTCAAAGTAAGGAACAAACTTCTATTCTCAGTCTCTTGAATGGAAACGAACCAGTCTGAAACCCATTTCAACTCCTCTACTTTCCCTGCTTTCCTCTCCATCTCCCCCCTCCAAGTAGCCAACTGACTAATTTTGACACAGGAAAGGCAAAATATGGAATATACAAAATGCCTGTGTATAAATTATAATTATGGCTCTTTTGAGGCACTCGGGAGAGTCACTGAATTTAGCAGAATAAATAGTTTGGAAAGTCTGCAATTACTTGTCACAGCAGTCATTGTATATGGAGCCTAATGGAGCTGCAACAAAGAGGCACCACCACATTCAGGAAGGACAACGTTAAGTATGGAAGTCTTTAAGTCATCGCTCACGGAAATGTAACTCTCTTCTTACCCTAATGTAGAAAAAGTAGCAATATCGGCTTTAATTAGTTCCTCCGAGCCCTCGATCATAGCACCGGGAGCAAAAGCCTTGCTTCTAATGGAATTTGTAGCATTAAGCAAAAGTGACAACAGAAATTCTAAGCATCTTTCAAAAATGAAGGAAGGGTTTGCTGAGCCAAAGCTAATGGATGAAGCCAAAGCAAACAGCCCCATCGATTTTTGCAGCCATAAATATTTGAAATGCCCATTAGTGTGGATAGCAAATCTGCTACGAAAATACCAAAGAAACCACACCTCACATGGTTTGAGAAAGCACATTACCATGCAAAAACTAAGGTCATAATAATTCAATATCAGCATCAGAGCATTGTCTATTTGAAGACTCTGATTTAGTGGCTAACCCAACTCCTACTAAGAGGCAACTCAAGTGGGGAAAACATCAGCTTAAGATCTGGTGAACTTAACTACTGTATATACTCGAGTATAAGCCTAGTTTTTCAGCCCTTTTTTAAGACTGAAAAAGCCCCCCTCGGCTTATACTCGGGTGAGGGTCCTGGTTGGCTTATATTTGGGTCAGCTTATACTCGGGAATATATGGTACATTTATTATTTTACTCTATTTTTATTATTATTAATAATACATTTATTATTTTTCTCTATTATTGTTGCTACTATTACATTTATTTTACTCTGTTTTTATTATTATTAATAATACATTTATTATTTGACTCTGATCTTATTATTATTATTATTGCATTTATTACTTTACTCTTATTACTTGTATTATTTTCCTGTATTTATTATTATTATTATTATTACATGTATTATTTTACTCTATTACTATGAAAAGGATACATAAGCACATTTACATTGAAGAAGATGAGAACAATGATTGGATCAGAGTTGGACAGTCTTGTCTTAAATTTGAGCTTTATGTAAATATTCAAAAACATTTAACCTGCTGATGCCTCAATTAATGTAATTTTATTGTTATCAGTTTTTATTTCTGAAATTTACCACCCTCGACTTATACTCGAGTCAATGTTTTCCCAGTTTTTTGTGGTAAAATTAGGTGCCTCGGCTTATATTCGGGTCGGCTTATACTCAGGTATATACAGTATTTTTCTCATTTTTTTCTTTTTTCTCTTTTTTCTTTCCTTTTTTCCTAACTTTTCACACTCTTTTGCTGTATTAGTATGAAAATCTTTAGTAAAAATTATTATAAAAGACTTCCTGATTGAATTCAACCTTCTTTGAATAACAAGATATTTTTTGAATTTTGGTGTGCTTTATCTTTGTCTCCTGCTTTGTCCTTCACATCCAACTTCCGATTTTGCCCTTGAGCTCCAGCTTCTGCATTCCTGTTTGGCATTCATTTCTGCTTTGGCCTCTGTTCCTTGTTTCCTTGAACTTTGCTTCCAAGCTTCATCTGCGGGCTTTTGTCTCCTGGTTTGTCTCAGGTGGCTGCCATCATCTCAGCCACCTTTTGCAACAACCAGTCACAGAAAGCCAAGCAGGTCTGCCAAAGAAATGAGGGTTTTGAAAGAGGAAGGAGGATACGGTCGTGGTGTGTTAAACACAAGCTATTTTGTGGAGGGGTGTGCTATGTCTGAGCTTAACAGTGATTTAGTACATTCTGTCCTCACTGATTCTCAGTTGTCATTGGTCCAGATGATCAAGAAGCAGATTGTCCAGCTGAGATGGATGTTCCAAATATCTGGTTGCAGCATCAACTAGTGGAAGAACCATCCAGACAGAAAAACGAGTCTTCGTCACTGCATTTGCTTGCAATATCTGGCAGACTGAAATGAGCCAGTCTAATTCTGGAAATGGCATTCTCTCCGAGCCGTCCCTTAAAACCTCATGGGTAAGCAGGTATATTTTGAGCGTCGTGTGTCCTTTTGCCAGCTGGCATCTCCGCGCGCAAGACTTGGCCCGCATTGGCCACACGCCCCGTTTGTTATTGACTACAAAGCAATTATGCACAAGGTAGAGCGGTGTGAACAACTCCGTCAATTAGCAAGAGGGGCTCCTCAAGGAAGGGAAGCGGGAGCCTGCCGTTTTAATGAGTGAAACATCTTCCAAGCTGCCACTCATCGGGATGAGGGCAAGAAGGATCCCATCCCAGACTGTTGCCGCTGGGAAGGCAGCCCAGAGTTTCACAAGTCTTCAGACCCGCGGCTAACAAGCTGTATTGTGAGGTTCCTGGGAAGCTTATTACACTGTGACTGAGATAAGCTTCTTTGGAAAACAACTTATCTCATATCAGGAAAGTACCTGGAATACAGCCTTGACAGCTGCTGCTGAAATGTAGCTCCTATCAAGTCTCATCATTGGTTTTGCTGGATCCAGAAGGTGGGAGCTGGAGTCTAAGAACAGCTCCGTCTAGCATTATTCCTCAGCAAGACAAAATCATATACCAAACTAGCTGTGCCCGGCCACGCGTTGCTGTGGCGTAGTATGGTGGTATGGGAAATAAAGTATTGAGGAATTGGTGGTAGTTAAGGTAAAGGGTAAAGGTTATCCCCTGGGTAATATAGCTGTGTGGAAGGGCCTTGAGTCTACACTGCCATATAATCCAGTTAAAATCAGATAATCTATATTTTATAGGCAGTGTGGAAGAGGCCTAAGTGAGGCCTAACTCTGCCTGTCCCCTGGACTGAGTGGGTTGCTAGGAGACCAAGTGGGCGGAGCTTAGCCTTCTAACTGGCAGCAATTGGATAAAAACAATTATTCCTCTCCCTCTAATTAGGACTTTATTTTTCTTTTTGTTGTATGAACATAGAGGCATGGATGAGGGGCTGTGCTGCCAAGTTTAGTGTTTCTGGGATGTGTAGTTTTGTTGTTTTGTCCTAGGCCGAAATTTCATTGCCCTTTTCTATATATAGATGGGTAAGGTAGAAATAGAAATCATATTTGAATATATTTGAAAAAGAGTGGAAAATATGGGGGAGAAGGGAGGTGATTGAAATAAAGTCCAAGGAGAAGGCTTACTTACTTAGCCGATCCCTCGTAGGCCAAGGATGATGGTCCTCCATCTCTGGTGTCTTGTGGATGGGTTCTTAGAGACCTATTCTTGATCTGCATGTTCTCCCGCAGTGAGGACATCGGTTTCCGGGTGGAAGGCGGTCTTGGTCAGGGTTGGATTGACGCTCCTTCCTCTTGGCACGTTTCTCCCTTAAGCCCTCCATTTGTGCCTCTTTGAACTCCACAGCACTGCTGGTCTCAGCTGACTTCCAATTAGAGCACTCAAGGGCCAGGGCTTCCCAGTTCTCAGTGTCTAAGTCACAGTTTTTAAGGTTGGCTTTAAGCCCATCTTTCAATCTCTTTTCCTGCCCACCAACATTACGTTTCCCGTTGATTCTTCTTGATTGATGTTAGCCTTGTGTTGACTTCCTTCTTAACAGTTGTAAACATTTCCTTAACTTGATGTAAACATTTCTCTTATCATTGTCATAGTTCTTATCACAGGTCAACCATTTCAGGTCTCATTAGCAGGTTTTAATTATAATTCAGCAAGCAGGTAGTTAACCATTGGAAGTCTTAATATTTTTGAATGGTGTTTCCAAAATTATTAGCTTGCCTTCCTTCCGTCCTTCCTTCCAGTTCATTCAAACCATATACCATATATACTCGAAGATAAACTGAGTTTTTAAGCCCTTTTTTAAGCTGAAAAATTCTAAGGTAGGCTTCTATCATAAGTTGCTATAAAGTCTTCTGTGATGAGGAAACTAGCAACGTTGGATTTAACCTTCCCATTCTTGCTATCTAAATAGTACCATTTCTGTAATTTACTTGCACATCTAAATCGACCTTTCATCCTCATTTACATAGCAGGAGGCAACTATTTTTTCAGAAGGATTAATTACATTGTGAAGAAGGGCGATGATTAAACTCTCGTCTTGCATTTGCAGAATCATACTTCGCAAATGAACTCTGCTCCGGTGACAATAGCGCCTTTGTTTTCCTGCCATTTTACTCCCCTCTTCTGCATTTTTTTCCCTTTTTTTCCTTAGGGAAGGTAATGACACAGCTGTAGTGCCCTTTATCTGTTAGTCATTATCTATTCTTCCTGTAATCCAATTATGTTTTACCTGTTCTAGTCCACTGAATTTCATAATCAACTATTGACAGGCCAAACGCAGCCTTCGCAAACCTGCATTGTATAGATTACCTTCGATGCTAATTCGTGACCTATTTTTCAAAAGTTTAATTTGTTTTCCCATCCCAAATTAGTTTTCCAAATGCCAGCTTGCGGCCTTTATGATATTGCCGCTATTTCTTCATGGCCCTAATTGCCATGTTCCAAATTTGTAAATGGGGGTAACGAAGAGAGAAAGGGAATTCCTTGCAAAAAAGAGGAACAGGTTTATCTAGAAGTTACTGTATATACTCAAGTATAAGCCTAGTTTTTCAGCCATATTTTTAAGACTAAAAAAGCCCCCTTGGCTTATACTCGGGTGAGGGTCCTGGTTGGCTTATATTTGGGTCAGCTTATACTCGAGAATATATGGTACATTTATTATTTTTCTCTATTATTATTGGTATTATTACATTTATTATTTTTCTCTATTATTGTTGCTACTACAGTAGAGTCTCACTTATCCAACATAAACGGGCCGGCAGAATGTTGGATAAGCGAATATGTTGGATAATAAGAAGGCATTAAGGAAAAGCCTATTAAACATCAAATTAGGTTATGATTTTACAAATTAAGCACCAAAACATCATGTTAGACAACAAATTTTGCACAAAAAGTAGTTCAATATGTAGTAATGCTATGTAGTAATTAGTTACTGTATTTATGAATTTAGCACCAAAATATTGAAAACATTGACTACAAAAATGTGTTGGATAATTCAGAACGTTGGATAAGCAAGTGTTGGATAAGTGAGATGCTACTGTATTACATTTATTTTACTCTATTTTTATTATTATTATTATTATTAATACATTTATTATTTCACTCTGATCTTATTATTATTATTATTATTATTATTATTGCATTTATTATTTTACTCTATGTATTATTACTTGTATTATTTTCCTGCATTTATTTATTTATTATTATTATTATTATTACATGTCCTATTTTACTCTATTATTATTAAAAGGATACATAAGGGAAATTACATTGAAGAAGATGAGAATAATGATTGGGTCAGAGTTGGACAGTCTTATCTTAAATTTGAGCTTGATGTAAATATTCAAAAACATTTAACCTACTGATGCCTCAATTAATGTAATTTTATTGGTATTTATTTTTATTTCTGAAATTTACCACTCTCGGCTTATACTGGAGTCAATGTTTTCCAAATTTTTTTGTGGTGAAATTAGGTGCCTCAGCTTATATTTGGGTTGGCTTATACTCGAGTATATACGGTAACTCAGAAAACATATCTGTTTCCAGCCTCTTCTCTGAAAACCATTTTAAAGTCAAATACAAGCTAGCAACCTCTATAATCACAAGAATAGCCATTGAGTTTTGAAGAAAACAACCTGAGAAAAACTGGCAGCCCATCGCAACAGTTTTCATGTTAGATGTCATTCCAGAAAAATGTCTTTAGGATCACATCAAGCCAAAGTGCAAGCTTGGCGAGTGAATAAAGAAGGGGGAAATCCAAAATGGAGGGGTACAACTGGCCAGGCCCCTAGGCTATGTTAAAACAAATATGGCCTCGGAAGAAGGTTACCGGAACGGGGCAGAATTGGGCACTGGGTGGTCTTCCAGGAAAAGGGGAGACGTCACCTCGGCCAAACTGCACCCAGTCTCTTCTCTCCCATGTGACTGACGTGGTTCTCATTAAATGGACTCATTCCTCCCCCTGAGAACTAGGTGAGCAGAGGCGATTCAACCACAAGGCCAACTAGGCAATTGTCTATGGCGCCATGTTCTCAAAGGGCTATTGTTTTATGTTATGCTTTATTTGCTTTGTATAATGAGGCATTGAATTTTTGCCTAAATGTATGTTGTAAGCCACTCTGCGGGGTGAGAAGAGCAGGATAGAAATGAAGTTAATAAATAATAATAATAATAATAATAATAATAATAATAATAATAATAATAATAATTTGCCAACTGCAAAAGGCTACCCTACTGGGATCTGCGCGCATCATCCGAAAATACATCACACAGTCCTAGACACTTGGGAAGTGTTCGACTTGTGATTTTGTGATACGAAATCCAGCATGTCTATCTTGTTTGCTGTGTCATACAACGTCATTGTGTCAATAATAATAATAATAATAATAATAATAATAACAACTGCATGGAACGCTGTCACCTTCCCATTGGAGAGGTGCCAAAATTCGAGGGGAGTGCCAAAATTCTGTTTGCCTACTCTTTAAAATTACCTAGGGACGGCTCTGCAGGTGAGTATCAATGGGGAGGTCATTGTGTGGGGGAGACATTGGATTTCCTCTTGCACATACACACAGAGAGATATATATACTGACTATTAAACCAGTGCATGTCAGTAGGAGGGAAAAGATATAATTAGATGTCAGGCACAGAACTCAAATATCGGAGTAATTTAAAAATAGCTGAGAAATATTTGAAACTACAATTAGATCCAGCAAAAGGCCAGATATATCCAGATTAGGTTATTACAACGTTCTCTGTGTGGGTCTGGCTTTGAAGGCTGTCAGAACATCCCAGCGTGACTGTTGGCTAGTGATCGGAGAAACGTCTTCTTGCTGTTATTCCCTCTATTCGTTTGCTTCTATCTTTAGAGCCTGAAAGGATGTAGCGGTGGGTCATTCCTGGAGGGCCATCTCGAAGGGCAGGCATCATTCAGCCAATTAGAAGTTGTCAGAAACTACGGCTCCTATTGGCTTAAGCCAATGGTTAGTTGCATTGGAAACTGCAGTCCATTGACTTATAGAATCATAGAGTTGGAAGAGACTGTCAGAGTATTGTAGCGCAGCGGTAGTAGTATGAAAAGCAATGGAGGGCAGAATGAAGCGACACTTCGAGACATCAGTAAAAGCAATATACAAAGCTTTACTGAATGGAGCAGTAAACAGCACAAACAGACTCTTGCAGACGACAAACAAGCACAGGACTGATCTGTTCTCCAACAGTGATGGTCACCTTGAAGCTCCTAAGAAGTCTCCAAATCAGATGTGATATCAGAGGAATTGGTCTTTGGCAGTTGATACTCAGGCATACCATTTTCGATTTGACAGTTCTCATTTTGGTACAAGCAGAGCCGGCCCTAGGTAATTTTCAAGTGTAGGCGAACAGAATTTTGGTGCCCCCTAAACCAATCACTGAAAATAAAAGAGTTGGATAAGTGAAAATGTTGTATAATAAGGAGGGATTAAGGAAAAGCCTATTAAACATCAAATTACATTAATATTTTACAAATTAAGCACCAAAACATCATGTTTTACAACAAATCAACAGAAAAAGCAGTTCAATACATGGTAATGTTATGTAGGAATTACTATATTTGCGAATTTAGCACCAAACATTGAACAGGGATATAGGGCAGTATGGTATTTAAAAAAAACTCTAAAATCAGGACAATAAATAAAAAACAACACTCTGAAAACAGGAGAAATCCAGATATTCGTTCTCACCAGGAAAGCGTTTGGGGCTTTGGGGAGCAGAGAAGTGCCTCGATGGCGCCCCCAACAAGATGGCACCACAGGCAACTGCCTAGTTAGCCTGGTGGTTGAACCGCCTCTGGGTACAAGATGATCATTTGGTTTGACTCCTCTTTGTAGTCCAGATAAAGCAGTTATATGTTGATTGTTTCTATTGGTTTTATGTTATGTTTTATTTGCTTTGTATAATGAGGCATTGAATTTTTGCCTAAATGTATGTTGTAAGCCATTCTGCAGGGTAAGAAGAGCAGGATAGTAATGAAGTTAATAAATAATAATAATAATAATAATAATAATAATAATAATAATAATAATTTGCCAACTGCAAAAGGCCACCCTACTTGGGAAGTATTTGACTTATGATTTTGTGATACGAAATCCAGCATATCTATCTTGTTTGCTGTGTCATACAATGTCGTTGTGTCAATAATAATAATGATGATGATGATGATGATGATGATGATTGCATGGAACGCTGTCACCTTCCCATTGGAGTGGTACCTATTGATCTACTCACATTTGTATGTTTTTGAACTGCTGGGTTGGCAGAAGCTGGGGCTAATGACGGAAGCTCACCCAGCTCCCCGAATTCAAACTGCCGACTTTCAATCAGCAAGTTCTGTAGCTCAGCAGTTTAACCCGCTGCACCACTGCGGCTCCATTAACCAATATATATGTACATACATACCATTGACTCAATGATTATTGCAACTAGGTTGGGATCTACACAAAGGAGTTACTCAAGTTGGGATTCCCAATAGAATTCATACTGGCAACTCCATGGAAGTCCATAAGTGAGGTGTAACGAGATTGTATTGATGTATTCTATGCACCATTTGGCCAATTGATCATAAATAAGAAATTCAAAAAGGAGGGGGTTGGCAATATTGAAATTTTCCTTTGACTCATAATTCACACAAAAAAAGCACTAAAACGAAATGGGCCAGTTTTTCTGTAGAACTTCTGCTTCATTTAGCACAGCGGGATAAGTGACTTCCCAGCATGGGGTAATATGTTCAACATTTGGCACGAGTGACAAATGAGCACACTCGCGCACACACATATCGGCGGATGTGATTCTTTTGTGGTTTGCCCAGCTGCTAAAAGAAAAGGCAGTGGAGGATAAAGATATAATGGAATCTGTCACCACAGAACGGATTTGCCAGATGCGGGGAAACTTTGTGAACAGAGTCGGAGTTACTATCTTCTAGAAAGCAAATAATGGCCCCGGATGGAAGTCTTAGCCATCACTTCGCAGAGAAAAAGTGTGGCTACTTATGCCTCCATCTCTTCGCCGTTATCTTAGTGTTTCGAGTCTAAATTGGTCTTTTAAGGTCCCTAGGGCACCCAGTTCTCATTTGCCCCTGTTTCATTGCTCCTACTTAATTTATTGTGTATGAAACTAGGATTCTATATCGCATGATACAGATGACTTTGGCTGGAGAGGTCTTCTCACATTCAGGTTAACTCCTGGATTGGGTTGCTGTGAGTTTTCCGGGCTGTATGGCCATGTTCCAGAAGCATTGGTTTCTGGCCATTAAGCCCAGAAAACTCACAGCAACCCAGCCATTCCAGCCATGAAAGCCTTCGTCAACTCCTCAATTACATTACTGTATATACTCGAATATAAGCCTAGTTTTTCAGCCCTTTTTTAGGACTGAACAACAACCTCCTCGGCTTATACTCGGGTGAGGGTCCTGGTGGGCTTATATTTAGGTTGGCTTATACTCAAGTATATATGGTATATTTATTATTTTTCTCTATTATTGTTGTTACTTTTACATTTATTATTTTACTCTATCATTGTTGTTACAATTACATTTATTTTACTCTATTTTATTATTAATAATACAGTAGAGTTCTGGTTATTCGACATAAACGGGCGGGCCGAATGTCGAATAACTGGATCTGACGGATAATAGGGAGGCCCTATTATCCAGTAAGCCGGTTGAAGGAAGTGCCCCTTGCACGTTGCTAGGTAGATAGCAAGCTACCTAGCAACGTGCAGGAGCGCTTCTGCTCCGCCTCTTGGGAGGCGCCCGTGCGCATTGCTAGGTAGATAACAAGCTACCTAACAACGCTCAGGGGTGCTTCCTAAGCCGAGTGCTCACCGCTCCGCCCCTTGGGAAGCGCCCGTGCGCGTTGCTAGGTAGCTTACTATCTACCTAGCAACGCGCACAGGCGCCTCCCAAGGGGCAGAGCAGCGAGCACTCGGCTTAGCGAAGAGCCTGTGTGCGTTGCTAGGTCGCTTGCTATCTACCTAGCAACGCGCACGGGCGCTTCTCTGCTTCCTGCCCTGCCTCTTGGGAGGTGCCTGTGTGCGTTGCTAGGTAGATAGCAAGCTACCTAGCAACGTGCATGAGCGTCTCCCAAGGGGCCTGGGACATCGGATAATGCGAAGTGTCGGTTAACCGGAAGTCGGTTAACTGGAACTCCACTGTACATTTATTATTTTACTTTATTTATTATTACATTTATTATTTTACTGCATTTATTATTATTATTATTACATTTATTATTTCACTCTATTATTTTTTAAAGGATACATAAGCCCATTTACATTGAAGAAGATGAAAATAATGATTTCATCAGAGTTGAACAGTCATATCTTAAATTACGGTTTGATGTAAAGATTCAAAAACATTTAAACTACTGAGGCCTCCGTTAATGTAATTTTATTGGTATCTCGGCTTATACTGGAGTCAATGTTTTCCCAGTTTTTTTGTGGTAAAATTAGGTGCCTTGGCTTATATTCGGGTCAGCTTATATTTGAGTATATACGGTACATATTTTGACTAAATTTATATGCCATCTTTCTCCCAGAGTTGGACTCAATTACTGAAGCGATCTCTATTACAGCTGGCCATACAACATGGCCATACAGCCCGGAAGACTCACAACAACCCAGAGACAGAGGATGTTTTGCATTCCAATGTTTGTTCCTTAGCAACAGGAGAAAGGTCCATTTCTCTTTGGAACTGGCCTTCAGCCAATGAGGAGCTTTCCCGTGATATCAGATTAGGTCTCCTGACGAAGGGAGTGAAAAATAGATGAATTGGGCATTCAGAGAGTTTCCGTGAGAAATCCTGGAAACCCAGGTGTGCGAGGTATAATTTCATGGCTTCTTGGTCGGGCTTGGGCTTAAATTAAATGGTGTTTACTTGGTGTCTCTCAGAGGAGCCAATGCTGCCTAAAGGTTCAGGTTCCTGTCTCAGCTCTCAAGTTTATGATTCAAGTTTCTTATGTTTACCTATATTCCTGATGGAGTTTTACCTTGAGAAAAGTTCCTGCATCCATGTTCATGAATGTATGCTTATGACCTTGACTCCCTTGACTTCATGTGCTTTGCCATTTTTGGACTATGGGTCTTTTGTATATGGACTACTGCTATTTTATTGTTCCTTTTCAACTGCTGTTTTGGGAAATGCCCTTTCCCTCCTTTGTACAAGCTTTCTATATATATAAAAGGGTAATGACATTTCAGCCTAGGACAAAACAACAAAACGACACATCCCAGAAACACTAAACTTGGCAGCACAACCCCTCATCCATGCCTCTAGGTTGATACAACAAAAAGAAAAGAACAATAAAGTCCTAATTAGAAGGAGAGGAATAATTGTTTTTATCCAATTGCTGCCAGTTAAAAGGCTAAGCTCCGCCCACTTGGTCTCCTAGCAACCCACTCAGTCCAGGGGACAGGCAGAGTTAGGCCTCACTTAGGCCTATAAAATACAGATTATCTTATTTTAACTGGACTATATGGCAGTGTAGACTCAAGGCCCTTCCACACAGCTATATAACCCATTTATAATCTTATATTATTAGCTTTGAACTGGATTATCTTGACTCCACACTGCCATATAATCCACTTCAGTGTGCAGTCGGACACAACTGGACTTAAATGTCAGGGGAAAACCTTTACCCTTGACCTTAACTACCACCAATTCCTCAATACTTTATTTCCCATACCACCAGACTTCGCCACAGCAACGCGTGGCCGGGCACAGCTAGTTCTTAATAAATTGCTGTAGTTAATACTACTGTACTCTGGTGTGGTGCTAGGTGAAAAGATGTTTCAAGGCGAGTGTGCAATATTGTTCAAGTGAGCTTTGGAAAGAACTATTTCTTTGCAAATCTGTGTTTTTGTGCCATTCACACCTAGGAGTGATTCTTTTGGAGGAAACCCAAGATGTGGCATCTGTGGCCTCTTCTTCTATGATTTTATGATGTCTTCCCACGAGCATCAACTTCTCAGTGCATTGGACATCATTTACTTTACATCAAACATCTGTCATCTTACATGGCATCCCCATCAAGACTCTAGATATTTAAGAAGGAACGAAATATTATGAAAGAGTCATATGTGTCCTATCAATAAGGAGTGAGAGTGAAGGACAATTCTCACATAGGAACAGCTGTTGTTTCTTTCTGATTCGCCCCTTGCCAAAGACCGGTTTACCATATATTCCCTCCATCTGCCAGCTTGTTAATCTGAATGTGAATTTATCCGTTCAGAAATAGCTTTTGAAATCGGAGACATTTCAAACTTGTCAATAGATTCTCCCCTCCGCCGAGTTGCACATCCATGCATTTCTCTTGTGCCAAGCGAAAGTCTTTTTCAAGGAAAAGTAAATATCCATGGCAACTTCTTAACAGAGTTTTGAAGTTTGCTTTCTTGTTATTTTCCCCACCTCCCTGCTTTATTTATCAGCCTTTTATGGACTGCAGTGAATCAAGATGACAAGAAGACCAAACACATGTTAATCGAATGGGTATTTGTTATTTTGCTTAATGATAGCTCCACAAGCTATTTTCTCTTTCAACTCAATTATCCAACAATTAGGCAGAATCAATTTGTAACCAAGGTATAATGATTTCAAAGTAGGAGCAAGACTATGGAGACCATAGGTTTGAATCCCTGCTCAACTATGGAAACTAGAGTTGTTCAATCCGGATAAACCATAAGCCGTTTCATGAGAGCCCCAATCTGTTTTTGGGAATCTCCAAATATGGGAGGGCAAATATTTGTTTTTTGCTTTAGGGGTGCTGAAAGATGTTTTCTATTGGCCCATTATGGGGTGTGGGTTCCCAGGCTCCCCTTTCTGTCATTTTAGGCATTTAAGCTGTTTTTTTCTACTCTAGAGGAGAGGCGCTCAGCTGCAGGCAGGCATACACTTTAAAACTTCTTAAAGCTTTTTTCTACTCTAGAGACGAGGTGCTCAGCTGCAGGCACGCATGCACTTTAAAACTTCTTATAGTTTTTTCTACTCTAGAGGAGAGGCACTCAGCTGCAGGCAGACATGCACTTTAAAATTCTTAAAGTTTTTTCTACTCTAAAAAAGAGGCGCTCAGCTGCAGGAGAAGCAGGCTCTCGTGTTTTTTCTCAACTGCACCAACACATCAAGAAGCTTTCCAAGGGGCATTTAAAGGAGGCCCAAGGGAATAGCGATGACCTGGGAGCTCAGTGGAGCTGTATCCTCCTTGGACTACCTTAAAAATGGCCTGTCTTGCCTGCAAGAATGCAATCATCTTTCTGCTTTAGGGTTCTGCTTTCTTTAGCTGTTTCTACTTTCTACTATAGATGAGAGGTAGGCTTCTCTCTTTTCTTTCCTTTTTTTTTGCTGGGTGTACAATTATTAATAATAATAATTATTTTTAGAAGTATTTTCTGATTGCCAATACAGCCCTGTGATTGGGTTACAATCCATTGTTATCTAATTTGAAGTATTTGGCATATTGGTTGATGTGGTGCATGATCATTAGAAGTCATTATCAACTGTGAAAAGATTTCATATTCTGCAGAAACTGATCTTGTGTTAAAGAATGGCCAGGTTAGGGGTGGTGGGCCATAGAAGCTGAGAGTGTTAGTGGGCAAAGAAATGGAATTCTTTTTGCTGTGGATATGGATCCTAAAAATCTCATGTTGGACCCAATGTGACCATCAACCTCCTAAGAGTTTCCTATTTCTATCTCCATGTTTGGGTTTCACCAGGCCAAAAGAGAATGGGTGTGAGAGAGACAGACTTTCCCCCTCTACTTTCCGTGTCAAAAATGTAATTTATTTCAACCAGTGTAGTTTCTGGGGGAAACAGACTGTGATCTCCTACTCGGAGAGAATGCAATTTAAAATAAAATCTGCCATGGTCGCTCACTCAGCCACAGACACCGGCTATGCGAATCATGCCTTGGAGGCTCAAGGACTGCTCGCGCCACTCCTAATAGACTTCCAGTTACTTGGAGAAGTGGGAAAATGCAGGAGTTATGTGTTTATTAGTGATGCAGAGGAAGAGAGGCCGAGAAGCCGAGGAAGATCAGGCAGAACTGGAGGCTGTTCCCTGAGACAGACACCGCGAGTCCGGTTTCCTCCTCAAAAGTGCACTCGGTATCCGCGCTGCATGATGTAGCAATGTGCAGCACAGGCACTTTCACTATTTTGGCTATAGGATTTTTAATTTGGAGTTTCCTGCCCAGATACTTCTCTAATGATATGTTCTTCCTAATGCTTAGGTGGAATCTATTTTCTTGCAATTGGGTTGGCGTCACTTGTCTTTGTAATGGAGCAGCTCTTGAATATTTTATTTAAAGACCTTAAAAATCCCTTACCTAGATGGCCCTTACTCAAAAATCTTGTTTTTCCATGAAAGTGTTGACAGGACATGTTCTGCCTCACATTTGCTCTTTGCTCACAATATAAGCTCATGCAAACTGCAGTAATGATTTGGCTGCTGGATGATGCATACGTGGATGAACTATGAACATGTCACCTGAGGATAGTGCATACGTGGAGCAAACTATGGACACTTCACCTGATGTGAGGAGTAATGAGTTATATAAGTTACAAGGCAACTACGCATGTCCAAAAGGATTATAACAGTCAGCAAATTCCATTGTCAGTTAGCTTTCTGCGCATGCTTCTGTAAAATTGTATAAATTGGAAAGCCATTACAAGCAAAGGGTGGCATTGCGTTTTCTGGGCATTAGCTAACATTGTCACCTTCTCTTGGCCAAAAGCAAACTATCTTGAAGACAACTTCTGCTGTCAGTCTGCTTTCTTCACCTGCGTCCAAACGAAATTCCACAATATTTGGAGGAACAGAAAACAAGCCGACTCCATCTTCTGCATCACATCCCTTCAGACATGGAAAGATATTATCTATCATATCCCCTCTCCATCTTCTTCTTCACCAAAGCCCTTGCATTAAAGGAGACTGGCACCAGTTTAAAACCACTGCCCCAAAACCCATATGATTCAAGAGAAAGTGATCCAGGTTAAAACCATTTCTTTCCATGGGATGATATTATTATGCATCAAACTCCATAGGATCCCAAAGACAGTGATCCAGGTTAAAACCATTTCTTTCTTATTTCTCATTGCATACTATTACAGCCTCACTGTTTTTAATTCTATATTTTAATAAGTGTTTTATAATTTTCTGGTTACTACTGGTGCATGTTATTGTTTGTTGATGTATTGTATATTGTAATTGTTTTTGTATCTGATATTTCTTTGAGCTGCCCCGAGTTCCCTTCGGGGGAGATGGAGGTGGGATACAAATAAACTTCTTCTTATTATTATTATTATTATTATTATTTCTATGGGATAATATTTTTCTGCACCAAACTACACAGGCTACAAGAGACTGCTGACGGTTGGGCAATGGGAAACTTTGATGGTTCCTATCCCATCTGTTTTTCATTTGGAAGCATGGGAGAAAAGCGCAATAGGAGGTAGGAGCTCTGAACACGATGGCTGATTTATGTTCCGAGACCCATCCTTTCGGGACATTTCTGCTTCTTTTCAACCCTGGAACATGTGATGAACTCCGTGCTTCTCGAAGTGTCCTACGACTGGAAAATTTCTCAATGTGATAAGGTGGTAAGCCATTCCTCATCAACTTAGTCGCCCTTCTCTGGACACCATCCAAGTTGTTGACATCCTTCTTGGTTCCCAAAACTGGACTCAGAGTTATTCCAGGTGAGGTCCGGCCAAGCCAAAATATAACATCACTACTATCCCTCCATTGGCGCAGGCTGGTTAGTAGCCAGCTGCAATAAATCACTATAACCAAGACGTCATGGGTTCGAGGCCAGCCCATGTCGGAGTGAGCACCCGACCATTGAAATAAAAAATAGCCCTGCCCGTTGTTGACCTAAGCAATCTGAAAGATAGTTGCATCTATCAAGTAGGAAATTTAGGTACCACTTGTGTGGGGAGGCTAATTTAACTAATTTACGACACCATAAAAATTGTCCAGCAGCGTTTGGAATGAGGAAGTGGATGATGGAGCAGCAGCTCCCCCTGTAGCCGGAATTGAGCATACCCTCAGGAAGCTGGAAGCTGGAGAAGGTTAAATTACCTCTGTGTCTGTCTCTGTCTCTATGTTCATATGGCATTGAATATTTGCCTTGTATGTGTACATTGTGATCCGCCCTGAGTCCCCTTCGGGGTGAGAAAGATGGGAGGAATATAAATACTGTAAATAAATACATACATACCTTATACTTCTGTTATCTCAGTGCAATGATGCAACATTCTTGCTGTCCTCTTCAACTGACAAGTAAAGCATCAAACCAATCTAATTCTTTATCCCTGCAAACATTTGAGTGTTCAAGTGCAGTGGGATCAGTGCCAGCTGCTTCCGTGTAGAAACTGAGAAAAACGAAAAAGATCAGAGACACAGGAACGCAGCAACCGAGCAGTGCTATTTGTCTCCTCCAATCCTGCAAACTTTCTGCCGGGTTTACAAAACGCCGCATTCAGCTGTCTGGTTGTAGCAATCCCTAGGCGACTATTCTGACCCCGGCCTGCATACAAAGTCTGTTTTAATGCCCTCTCTTTCGACTCCACTCCTTTCTACAGTATACATTATGAGTGGATTTGGGGATCAATTCATGGGATAGTGGGTGCAAGGCAGGGAAAGCTGGGAGACCAATTGGTTTTCCAAATCAGCTCCATCATGGATGAAATAATTATCTCAGGTAATTCTCTTTAAAGAATCCAAGTAGGTCAGCTCTTTTTTTAGTCCGGCTGTAGAGCGTCTCAAAAATCATCTATGTCAGCATGGGCTACCACGTTGACTGAGACGTGGTGCCTTTTCCTGAATGAAAGCAGAGCTGAGGTTGGATTTGGAAGGTCAGTTGGCCATATGTTGTTTCAGATTTTAAGAAGAGACATGTTTAGAAGATGCTTTTGAACTATGGGACAAAACTCAGCCTCCTCTTCCTTGCCAATTCCTTCCCTGTATTTAATGAAATTGGGAGTTTATAAAATTGTATTGCATCCGGAATCTATTTATTTATTTATAGTATTTATATTTTGCCCTTCTTTCTCACCCCGAAGGCAACTCAGGGTGGATTACAATGAACAAATCTATGGCAAACATTCAATGCCATCAGACAAACAACATACAGTATAGACACACACAGAGGCATTTAACATTTCCAGCTTCATAAGGGTATGCTCGATTCCAGCCACAGGGGGAGCTGTTGCTTCACCATCCACGAGTGACACCGAGTGCTGTACTTCCTTATTCCTTTCTATGTGCTTCTGCCAGCTTTTTTTATGGTGTTGTAAATTAGTTAAATAAGCCTCCCGCATAAAGCGTACCTAAATTTCCTACTTGATAGATGCAACTGTCTTTTGGGCTGCTTAGGTAAATAGCAAGCCGAGCTATTTGATGGTTGGGGGCTTAACCTGATCTGGGCTTCAAACTCATGACCTCTCAGTCAGTAGTGATTTATTGAAGCATCTTGCTCTTGAACGTTTCACCTTCATTGCCTTTGGTCCTCCCAGCTCAAAGTTACCACCTGCTGAGTTACCAAAGGAGTTTATCCAGTGCACTAGTTTGGTCTTTGCTTTACAACTTAGGGCAGGCATAACCGCTGTCCCTTCTTTTATCGCTCTGAACTCTTCAATGTCTTGTGAAAATCTCTCCTTCCACTTTTGGATAAGAAGGGATTATCGGGGCCTTATTTTACACCATACTGTACATCACTTGAAAGAACCAAATCTAACTTTGAAAGGAGATCAAGATCAATGCCGGGGAAACTCTTTCAGCCCGAGGACTGGATTCAGTTTCAGAATACAGGTGGCTTTCATTTCAGGCCAAAGACAAAATGGTGATATTTGTCATGCTGTTTGGTGATGTTTCCCATTACAATCTGCAGGAAGATATGGGCTAGAAAGCAGAATGATGATGATGATTTCTTCTTCTAGGACTCCACAGATCTTAAGGAAATCTACATTGCAGCTGACCACTCCTTAGAGGTGATTTTGTGAGTTCCTTCTTCTTAAATATAGCTTACAGCACTTGGTATTCAGTCTCCAATCCAAGTCCTAAACCAGTTTGAAAGAAAGAGAAGAGATGGAGTCCTGATTGGCCCAGTTACTATGACCATAACAGCATTACACATTACTTGTTCAGGACCATTCCTGCCAAATCAACCCAGTTGACAGACATTTGTTTTGAAGCATATATATTGTAAGCCACAGCAACAAACTTCAGAGATGCAGGACTTTATAAGAGGTTGAGAGGTGACTGGTGAAGTTGAGACTCTGCTCATGAAAGAAAAGAAGTTACTGACCTGGACAAGTGGAGTCACCACTTCCTTAGATCTGTGAAATGTTTTGATTCGAAAGTCTCTTCTGCTTCAGATGGGAACAGGATGGTTTCATAGGAAAAATACATAATATGTGCAGACTGCTCGCCAGCCCTTTTGACCAAGACAAACCTCAGACAACAGCAGGTTTTCTAAAGCCCTAAAAGACATATTATTATTATTATTATTATTATAGTCCTAGACACTTGGGAAGTGTCCGACGTGTGGTCAAATTCAACAGCCAGCAGAATGTCTGCTGTGGACTCATCTTGTTGTGTTTCAAATAATAATAATAATAATAATAATAATAATAATAATAATAATAATAATAATAATAATGCTTTATTTATATTCCACCCTTTTTCCCAAGGGGACTCAGAGCAGATTACAACATATGAACAAACATAAGCAAACATTCAATTCCTTGTTACAAATGAAAATACAGTGAAACACAAATATACAAACAAAGGCAAAGGCCTCTACTTTCATTCCCGGCTCCTTGAGGTGGTGCTCACCTCAGGCTCTGTGGGAGATGTTCTTCTCCGTTTCCAAGCCAAAGAGATTGTCATAGACACCTCCTGGTCGTGTGGGCAAGACAGCTTGGAGTATCTTTTTTACTTTTCCTGTCAAAGCGGTACCTATTTACCTACTCACGTTTAGATCTTTTAGAACTGCTTGGTTGTCAGGAGCTAGGGCTTACAGCGGGACCTCACCCCATCTCACGGATTAGGACTGCCAACCTTTAGGTCAGCAGTTCAGCAGCACAAGGGTTTAACCTATTGCACACTGTGGCCCTTAAAGAAATAGGGAAAACAAGCATTCTCAGGTGGAAAGTTCATACAAGATCTATTAATGTTACTGAAAAAAATACAACACTACTTTGACTGAGATGTTTCTCTTTATTCAAAATAGTAACTTCCATGATTCCATGGACAGTTAAAGTGGTGTAAAACTGCACTAATTCTACATTATAAATACACTCTGGGTCAGAGAAATGTGTAGAGCTGATTACATGAAGCTCGATAGTCCTCACACATGCTGCAATGTCCTGTTTTGTCTTTCAAGGACAGCCTTAAGACAATGTGGTAAGTAAATGAAAACTGCTTTCCTTCAGCAAAACATAAAGTACAGCACACTCAGTGGAATAATGGAAAAGGAAGAAAGGAAGTCTTAGGGCAAACACAGTTCTTAGTCTTTGATACAGTCCCAAAACAAATAGCAGTCTTACTTCAGACAAAGAAACAGCAATAAATCCAGATGCAGACTCGAAGCAGGCACAAGGAGAGTGAAGGCATTAGAGTCAGTTTGTTGCCAGCAAGAGCGGGCTGCACCTGCTTCTGCTTTATAGCCCTGAGTCCCCCCACAGGTGCTAGGGCAGTTCCTAATTATTCAGCTGCATTTCTGGCAGCGATTCTAGCTGAATGACGTCTCTGTTCTGTTTCTTTTCGCCTCTCCTGAAATGTGGGTACTTGTAAAATCTTCTCCTCAGATTCCAACTCACCCTCAGATTCGTGACCACTTTCCTGCTCCCCTTCCTCCTAACATGCAAGATCTCAGCCGTTGAATACCTCTTCCCGTGATATCTCCCCAAGGCCATATGCTCTAGCTAGACCTTTGGTCTTATACTGTACGACTCTTATTAGGTTCTCAATAATACTCATTTATGAAATTAATCTGCCTCGCAGAGTTGCTATGGGGATGTGCATCAAGGAAATGATCCCAAGCCAATGTTAAGGATACAGCTAAAGTGAAATGCTTACACATTTTTCCAGCTTAATCCTTTTTGATTTTGTTCTACAATTTTTGCCCCCGTCTACGGTTGCCTCCCTTGAATGGTAGATGAAAGCTCTGATATGATAAACACGAGGAACATATTCTGGGGAAAAGTTCTAGTTACGAAGCGAGCACCGATTCCCAGTAAAGCTTCTTACAAAATGCTTCTTTTTTTGCTAAGACATAGCAGATATGCATTTCATAAGAAGATCTAAATCCAAATGTTCTTTATGCGCCGGAAGTTTTCTGAGAGGCACCTTCAGAGAAAAGAAAAGGAAAAAAAAAACATGTCACAGTCACACCTTTGAGACTGCGATACCAAAGGCAAAATTGCCTGGATTTCCCTTTCCTGTGCAGCACTTAATAGAACAGCAAATACGCTCAGCAGTAGCAATGAACAAGTAGAAAGCTTTGAAAAGCAAAAAGGGAGGAAATCAATCCCACGGCATTTTTATTTGGGACTTTTTTCAATATCTAAATGGAAAAACAGATCTTCAGGCTGTACAACAAATGAGATGGGAACTGGGATCCTTTTGGTCAGCCCAAGTTGAGTCGACACTCACTATTGAATTGTTGAGTAGAAAATCTGTTGTTGAGTAATTAATTACCCAACACGTAACACGTAACAGGATTTGGACCATAGCATTTAATTGTTTAGGCCAAGATCCTATTTAAATCTGGCAAGATTTAAATAAGATCTACTTACACTAGAAGACCAGGAAATAGGATTCTACTTACACTAGAAGACCAGGAAATATGATCTACTTACACTAGAAGACCAGGAAATAGGATCTACTTACACTAGAAGACCAGGAAATAGGATCTACTTACACTAGAAGACCAGGAAATAGGATCTACTTACACTAGAAGACCAGGAAATAGGATCCACTTACACTAGAAGACCAGGAAATATGATCTACTTACACTAGAAGACCAGGAAATAGGATCTACTTACACTAGAAGACCAGGAAATAGGATCCACTTACACTAGAAGACCAGGAAATAGGATCTACTTACACTAGAAGACCAGGAAATAGGATCTACTTACACTAGAAGACCAGGAAATAGGGTCCACTTACACTAGAAGACCAGGAAATAGGATCCACTTACATTAGAAGACCAGGAAATAGGATCCACTTACATTAGAAGACCAGGAAATAGGATCTACTTACACTAGAAGACCAGGAAATAGGATCCACTTACACTAGAAGACCAGGAAATATGATCTACTTACACTAGAAGACCAGGAAATAGGATCTACTTACACTAGAAGACCAGGAAATAGGATCCACTTACACTAGAAGACCAGGAAATAGGATCTACTTACACTAGAAGACCAGGAAATAGGATCTACTTACACTAGAAGACCAGGAAATAGGGTCCACTTACACTAGAAGACCAGGAAATAGGATCCACTTACATTAGAAGACCAGGAAATAGGATCCACTTACATTAGAAGACCAGGAAATAGGATCTACTTACACTAGAAGACCAGGAAATAGGATCCACTTACATTAGAAGACCAGGAAATAGGATCCACTTACACTAGAAGACTAGGAAATAGGATCCACTTACACTAGAAGACCAGGAAATAAGATCCACTTACACTAGAAGACCAGGAAATAGGATCTACTTACACTAGAAGACCAGGAAATAGGATCTACTTAAACTAGAAGACCAGGTTGGTGGCTATTTCTTCCTATCCAGCTGCACAGTGACAATAGGACAGATTTGTTACAGATTGATGATGATGATAAATGGAAACTCTTACTGGTGTCTGCCATCCAGAGTCACCCGCAAAACAATAACATGCCACTCAGGTTTGCAGAACAAAAATACAGGAACTTTACTGATTCCAAGAAATCAAAAACAGTAGTATTTACAATGGTCCCTCTGATCACTTACAGAAGTCCATAGTCATAAACAGTCCTTTATCAGTCTGCAAATCTGCTTCAGAGAAGAATACAGTCCTGGTTCTTCTCCCTCTTTTCTCAGCAGCAAACAGGCCTCAAAATAGCAAGGCCTCTCTGAGTACACTCCTCTCTTCACCAGCAGTACTCAGTCAGCACTGAAAACTTGTCCAAACTGGTTCTGCAGCAGCAGAACAGAAACAGTATCAAATCAATGCCCAGGTCTTTGCAGATTCAGCCAATCGGCTTCCTTTTCCAGTTAACACACACAGCACAGTGCCTTTGAAAACCATGGCAGTGTAGACTGAGATAATCCAGTTCAAAACAGATAATGTGGATTATCTGTGTTGATAATCTGAGTTATATGGTAGTGTAGAAGGGGGCTTAGAAACAGATTTAATATTCTTTTTTCAGATTATGTATTAGTACATTTGCTATGTTGTTTTATTTAAAAAAAACTTTATTGATTTAGTACCTTTGCTGTAAAACATCTTCGTTGCTGATGGATTCATGGCACTTAACTTTTGCCATGTCCAAGAAAAGCACTTCAAGCACCATTATGTTAGCAAAGCGTAGGTTTTCACTCATAAAGGGCACCATTTAGAAAGTGTATTTAAATATTTATCCATTAGCTACTTATAGGTATGAGTCCCGCATGCAATCTGCGAAAGGTTACATTCTTTGGAGGTCTTGAGAGAAACAAGTACAATAAGAAGAGGTCTTTGGAAAGGAATTACTCAGAGTACTTGGAGAAAGAACATCTTGTGAAGTTGGATATCAAATCTAGCTCCAAATACAGCAGCTCACCTCTGCCTTTGGTTTTTGAAGTGCTTTTGACACTACTTAGGATCCATCTACACCCTCTTTTGACCAAGGACCACTTGACCAAACCCACCCTCCAACCCCAAAAGGGTTACGAATCATTTTTTGGTCAACTTTAGATTCGGTTTAGTTATTTGGGGTGCTGATTCAGAAAATCTAGAAATGTCTAGTTTCTGATACAGAACATATGCCATCTAGTAGTCACCATCTGCTCACCCACAGAAACACATATTTAATAATCTAGAGCTGATGTGGTCTAACCAGTGCAATGTTTGGAATCAGCACCCCAAATAACCCCAGGAACAGGCCTAAAAATGAAGACACCAAGACACGCCCACTGCCAGTCACCACTTGGAACAGCTCCACTCAGGGAAATGGAGTAGGAGGAGAAGCAGCAGTCAGGAGGCTTGTTGTCGGGCTGGACTGTAGCACAGATGGTTAGTAGCCAGCTGCAATAAATCACTACTGACCAAGTTCAAAGCCCGGGTCGGATTGAGTGCCCAACCATTAAATAGCCACAGCTCGTTCACCACCTGGAATGGCTCCACTCAGGGAAATGGAGTAGGAGGAGAAGCAGCAGTCAGGAGGCTTGTTGTCGGGCCAAGCTGTGGCACAGCTGGTTAGTAGCCAGCTGCAATAAATCACTACTGACCAAGAAGTCATGAGTTCAAAGCCTGGGTCGGATTGAGTGCCCGACCATTAAATAGCCCCAGCTCGTTGTTTACCTAAGCAACCCGAAAGACAGTTGCATCTGTCAAGTAGGAAATGTAGGGACCGCTTATGTAGGGAGACTAATTTAACTAATTTTCATCACCATAAAAATGTCCAGCAGCGTGCTTGCCGGAAGATGAGGAAGTACTCCATCAAGGACTCGGTGTCACAATGGATGATGAAGCAGCAGCTCCCCCTGTGGCCGGAATTGAGCATACACTCATGAAGCCAGAAGCTGGAGAATGTTAAATAGCCTCTGTGTCACTTTCACTGCCATTACTCAATGCTATGGAGTTATGGGAGTTGTAGTTTTACCGAGCCAAAGAAATCTGGTGCTTCTCCAAGCTACACATCCCAGGATTTCATCGCACTGGGCCATGGGTCCATTAAGTGTTTCTGAGCCTAGATCTGACTCAAACCATTCATTCTGAAAATTATTGTATATTTTATATGTATTTATGCAGATTTAACGTACTGGCCTGGTGACGAATCCCTCTATATTTCTTCAGTTTTATGTCTTTAATTCTTTAACTAAATTAAGAGGCTAAGCATAATGGTTGCGATACTGTCTTTGTTTTAGGGAATGGAAGAAGCCAGGCGTATATAATGCATAGCCTCAGTGCAAGATATATTCTTCAAATCAGCAGGGTGCCCTTAATATAAAACCATTTCCTCCGGGGAGTTTTCCAGGCTCCGTCTTCCTTTTGTTTCTGCAAAGAAAATCTGAAAGATGTGCTCAGTCCGTTAGCCAGGCTTTGCTGCAGAAGAACTAAGAGTTAAAAGTCCTCATTCATCTATTGCAAGGATTATGAGCAACGTCAATGAATGTGCATTCAGCGCTGTCAAAGCACACACACCAGGATGAACTTGCAACACTTCTGAATATTCTCTGATAGGTTTCTAAAGCAAGGGACGGCATGACAAAGAGGAAGAATGGCTGGACTTTTGCATGAGTGTATTTGCAAGAAGGTTTCCGGGCAGAAAGCGGTGTGAAGTGACAGGACGATCCGATTAGTCCAAGGCGCATCCAGCTCACAGCTCACAACCCTGCCCTGCTCCCTTGCCAGACATTGAAAGACAAGCGCATGGGACGGACCCGTGGTTCTTGTCCTGTCCTTCCAGTGAGGCACAATAGAAGCACATTCCGACGGAGGTGAAAGAAACATATGTCACCGGATCTCTTGGCTTCCCATCACATTCCCAAGTCTAAACCTTTGGCAGGATCAGCCAGGAAAGGCCACCACTGCCACCTTGCGGTCCCTGGATAGTTCTCTCTTCTCTTGCATCAAACAACCTGCAACTCACTTCTTTCCCCCCCCCCCCCTTTTTAGTATAATTTTTATTAAAAATAAAACTAGAGTTTCCTTTACATAGAGTTTCTTTTACTCCGAGCCCTGGGGGAGTGTTTTTAAGATTTTTTTTAAAAGATTTTTTTTAAAGGTATTTTAAAGATGTTTTTAAATTGTTAGATTTTAGCCTTTCTTGTAAGCCGCCCCGAGCCCTAGGGGAGTGGCGGCATATAAGTTTAAATAATAAATAAATAAATAAAATAAAAATGGGAGAACTTTTGGTTATAGGAAAGTAGGAAAATAAGGTACAAGAAGAAGTTTAAAAAGAGAGAGAGAGAAAGGGGAAAAAGGAAAAAGGAAAAAAATTTAGTTGTTACTTCCTTTCTTCATAGTAGTGGTGTTTCACGTTTTCTTCTTATACGAGGGCTCTCCAGAAAGTAGATTACGTTTTGGAATTAAAAATGAACCAAGTATAGGAGAAAACATTTACCATATGCAGTTGAAAGCCAGACCCAAATACCACTTCTCAACATAGTCGCCATTCAAATCTAGGCACTTATCATTGCAATTCCTTCCCCACCAAACTTTGCCACTTGGCTTGCGTCCTCAACCAGGCGGGCGTTCCTTCCCGCAGCTGCGCACGTGCATGCACTCAACTTTTCCCCATGCCCATCCTGGATCGCTCTTCTAAGGTTTTGCAAGAAGCACACCTTTCCTGTCCCAAAAACTGTTGCCATAACCTTCCTTGCAAGCATTTGCAAAACAGAAGAGCGATCCAGGACGAGCGTGGGGGAAAGTTGAGCATATGCACATGCGCAACTGTGGGAAGGTTGACGACTCTGAACAAAGGATGCCCACAGGCAGGAAGAAGCCAGGAGATGAAGCTATTCAATGCTAATTAAGGTGATTAACCACAACATTCACACTGGCCTCCAACTGACAAGAGTTCTTCTCTCACCCTGGACTTTCCACAGATATATATAAACCTTCCTTGCTTAGTTTCTCCATACCTCACAACCTCTGAGGATGCCTGCCATAGATGTGGGCAAAACGTCAGGAGAGAATACTTCTGGAACATGGCCATATATAATATATATATATTTATAAATATACAATATATTGTACGTATTTACAATATTGATAATAATATTATAATGTAATACAATATTATACTACTTAATAATACAATATAATATTAATTATATATTATATATTAAATGTAATATTACTAATAATATTACCATATAATGATATAGTACAATATAGTAATTTAATGCTTATATTGTGCTATGCTAATAATATATTGTATGTACATTTGATTTGTAAGCTGCTCTGAGTCCCCTTCGGGGTGAGAAGAGCGGCATATAAGTGTAGTAAATAAATAAATATAGCCTGGGAAACATACAACAACCCTATGATCCCAGCCATGAAAGCCTTTGACAACACATGCATTGCCCCCATTGTACATCGGTCAGATTGTGTCATTTTTCCAGCTCTCCGCATACTAATGAAACATATTCCTTTGTCTGTGTGTAGACAGATCCATTCCATCCCTCCGCCTTAGAGTGTGAGCAGAGACAACAATCCAGACTTCTAACAGAAAAGCAATGGACAGATGTCTGTCAATGCGAGTGAGTGAGTACTTATGAGGAAGGAGAGCGCATTCTGCTGCGCAAAGCCACTCTGCTTCACCAGGCTGATGGTCATGGAAAGGCCGCTGGAAGCTTTTTTGCCAGGCTACCTGGGGCTGGGGCTGTCACAGGGCATCACTTTAATGGAAGAGGAAAGAGATTAACTACCGTCACTCAAGTCACAAGCACTCTTGTCCCCGCTGTCAGGTCATTGTCCCTGCCAGCAGCCAGGAGACAACCAGAAGAAAAGGCCAACAAAAAATTATAGATAGTTTTATCAACTTGCAGCTGCAGCCGTGGAGGAGCCAAGGTTTTCTTCTATACACTGACATAGGATTGATCAAGTTTGTAACTTCAGGAACCTTGAGGAGTCAGAGTCAAGCAGGACAAAAACATACCTTCTATTAACAAAGTTTTGGAAAAGTTATTGTCCCAGGGTTGTCCAATCCAACTCTATTCTGCCGTGTAGGTAGGCAAAGGTAAAGGTTTCTCCTGACGTTAAGTCCAGTCATGTCTGACTCTGGAGTATGATGCTCATCTCCATTTCTAAGCCCAAGAGTCAGCATTGTCCATAGACACCTCCAAGATCATGTGGCCGGCATGACTGCATGGAGCGCTGTTACTTTCTGCCGTGTAGGAAGACACAATCCAAACACTCCTGACCATCCAACTTCTGTTCAAAAACCTCCAGAGAAGGAGACTCCACTACATTTCCAAGCAAGCATGATGAAACTGTAGGGTGCATCTGCACTGTACAATTAATTCTGCTTTAAACCTCTTAAACTGACATAACTCCAATCTATGGAATCATGGGAATTGTGGTTTCATGTGGTCTTCAGCCTTCTCTGCCCAAGAGTTCTGCTATTTCCCACTTCCCACTGGAGCAGTACCTATTGATCTACTCACATTTGCATGTCCGTACACGTCCAAGGTCATGTGGCCACTGGTATGACTGCATGGAGCGCCGTTACCTTCCCGCCAGAACCGTACCTATTGATCTACTCACATTTGCATGTTTTCGAACTTAGCGGTTTAACCCGGTGTGCCACCGCGGCCCCTCAAAATAATACTACTACATCCTAAACATCAAAAATAAACAATAACTACAAACTTCAAAAAAATCTATGTTATCTAAGCTAAGGGCTTTACATTCTCTCTATGATGGTTATATTCTCTTAGTTTTCTGAACCCATTTAGTGAAAAGCAACAACTGGTACATCCTAAAACACCATATCTATATATATAAAAGAGTGATGGCATCACGGCAACCCACAAAACAACAAAACTACAGGCCCCTCAACCTCAAAATTTGACAACACAACCCATCATCCACGCCTCTAGGTTGATACAACAAAAAGAAAAGAAAAATAAAGTCCTAATTAGAGAGAGAGGAATAATTCCTTTTATCCAATTGCTGCCAGTTAGAAGGCTAAGCTCCTCCAACTTGGTCTCCTAGCAACCCAATAAAAAATATAAAAAACACTAACAAAAATTAATACAATAAAATACTATAATAACAGAAAATAACTAAAAATAATACAAGAAAATAATAAAATATAATAAATAAAAATATAACTTACAATAAAATTAATTAACAAATGCAAATAATGTCAAATAAAAATTACACAACAATTTTTAACCAATACCACCACCACTTTGCCACAGCAATGCGTGGCCGGGCACAGCTAGTATTTTATGTAATGCTACATAATAATTACTGTATTTACGAATTTAGCACCAAAATATCACGATGTATTGAAACATTGGCTACAAAAATGCGTTGGATAATCCAGAACGTTGGATAAGCGAATGTTGGATAAGTGAGACTCTACTGTATTTGTATTTGTTTACCAAAATTTTGTTCCCACTTGCATTATTAGCAAGATAATTGATATTTCCAGTTGGGCACAGACATACTGAATAGATTTAATCTATATGAAAGCCAAGCATTAACCTGATGCTATCAATTTATTAAAAACTCATGGATCGAGCTGTATTTTGCAGGCATGTTATGTACCTGAGGCACTTCTACCAGGTCTCATTTGAATTTTCATTTCTTCCCCAAACCCAATAACTCTGAGGAGGCAATGCTTTCTTGCGGCTGCCCTGGAATCTCAGCATTATTAATGGGTAACCTTTTCAATGTGCATTAGTGGCTGATGCCTTTGCTTACTATTATTCACAGGATGAAACTGCTCGATTCCAAGCGCCCAGGTCTGGAAATCAATAAATGAGAAAGGTATTTGGGAGCGGGGAGGGGAATAAAATAGTTATTAGTATCATATTTTTCCACTTGGAACAGAGGTAGTCAATGGGTGGTCTGCAGAGTTTGGGTAAATAACTTATTTGGATTATACTCCAAAGAAGAAACTCTGCAGAGTTCTCAATTTGTCCCAAAGCCATATTATAAAAAACGTTTTGAGGTTTCTAAGAAGTAGAGAATCCATGTGTCCATGCCATTATCAAATAAATCAATTTAATCTCCTCCTTTAAAAACTTTGGCATAAATCTAATTACCAAACCTGACTACAGTACAGCCAACCCTCCTATATTTATTTTCATAGAGCATGGAATCATCTTTTCTCCAAGATAAATATCCCCAGCTCTCCTAGCCACTCCTCATTGAGATTGTGGCACAGGCTGGAGAGCAAGCCAGCTGCAACCAGCTGCAATGAATCACTCCGACCAGGAGGTCATGAGTTCGAGGCCCGCTCGGAGCCTATGTTTGTCTTGTCTTTGTTCTATGTTAAAAGGCATTGAATGTTTGCCTATATGTGTAATGTGATCCGCCCTGAGTCCCCTTCGGGGTGGGAAGGGCGGAATATAAATGCTGTAAATAAATAAATAAATAAATTCATAGTTTCAAAGTGTGTGTGGCATACAGGCCCAGAAAGTGCCTGTGCCTGCCAGTGCCTTTCTGGACCTGCACAGTTGTGGAGTGATGGAGTAGAGCCTAAACCCCACTTGCCTAGTTCCCAACAGACCTCACAACCTCTGAGGATGCCTGCCAAAGATGTGGGAGAAACTGTCAGGGGGTTAATTAGGTCCGAACCACCCTGATTTATTGGTGAGTCAGACCTCTCACCAATCCATGCTCCATCATACTGCTTGAGCATCCAGCTAAGCAGCACCGACAAATGACACCACAGTAGTAATTCAGCTGATTGCAGTGGTTCCAAGGCTTTATTTATATACAAACTATTTACAAGCTACAAAGTCCATCGCTCATAGGACACATGCTTCCCTAAGCAAAGGCAAAGCATGTCCTCTCTCTTTGCTGATCGTCAGCGAAACTCTTCTGCTGGCAACTCCCACATTTTATAGAAGAATGACAAATGTCCTGTCTGCCCGTCTGTGACTGGAAGGCTTGACCTATTGGCTAGGCAGGCTATCACTCAAGCTGGCCTGCCATTAACCCGTGTGCTGCTGGAAATGTTGAAAGTATTAAAATGTTTGCAAAATTATATAGTTCATGTTTAGCCAGTAGGTCTGTACCTTTAACTGGTAGTATGTTAGTATTTTGAGCTTTATCAATCAGATACAGGTGGAGCTATGTTTGTCATTTATATATTCTTTGCACTCTGCCTGTATTCTCTCTCTGAGTTTTTTGTTCCTGCATTATGCTTCTGTTACAGCATTAAAGTAAGATGACTTTATGCTACAATGTAGTTTTTTATTTTACCACATTACTTCAGGGCTTTGTTTCTGCTGCAGCTTTATTCTATTTTTCTTAGATACTCTGCAACCTAAGGTTTTTACCTTTGCTAACAGGTTATGGGCCCATGCCAGAATACACAGTTGCAAAACTCCAACAGCAAAACACTTGATTCAACATTTCACTCTTACACCAAAATACACCAACAGAAACATCAGGAGAGAATACTTTTGGAACATGGCCATACAGCTCAGAAAACAACCCTGTAATTCTGGCCATTAAAGCAATACAGCGATAGAATGCTCTGCAAAAAAGCAGCAACTTGATGGAACAGTGCCACCAGGATGGAAGCCAGTTGAGATGGAGTCCAGCAACACCAGGCGACAACAGCAGCCCCGGCAAGCAAGGCAGCATGGAGCCCAAGCAAACATGATGGAGGGCAAGCCCTGGCAAGCCACCATGAACGTGGAGTGTCCTAGCCCTGCACCAAGGATCCCATCATGGGTCTGCCACTAGCTCCCGGCTCAAGGAGGCCACATGGAGCAGGCCAGCCAACAATGAAGACCTCAGCAGTGGCGCAAGATAGGTTTCCTGATTGAAGGGGGAAACTGTGAGAAATGGCAGCGGAACTGGCTAGTTTTCACCCTAAATGCAGTCCCTCTCCTCTCTTCTTTCTCTGTCTTGGGGGTGTCTTCGGCCCCAGCCAGCGAGCCCTTCAACTCCCAAGATGAAGGTGAGGCAAACCCTGATAAAATGAGGAGATGTGCAGTCATAGATGGTTAGGATTGTGAGGGATTCTAGAGACCAGCATCTCAGATGTTGCTTTTGCTCTGTGCCACCTTTAAGCCTCCTTAAAGCATGCACCGGGAAGGGGAGCCTGGGTGGGAACCTCCCCCCATAATGGGCCGATAGAAAACATATTTCGGCACCGGAGAGCAAAAACAGATATCTGCCCTTCCGATTTTGGAAGGAGCCGTAAAAAAATAGATTAGGGCCTCCAACAAGAGCTGGGACATGAAACAGGTCAAGATTTACTCCGATTGCACAACCCTACTGACTAGTTGTGAACATCCACAGTTTTGGGTGAGATGCTTTTCCAGTTCTGCCTTCAAGATTCCTGGTATTTTATGGTTGTGTCCCACTCCAAGTATGGACCAGAACATCTTCCATTTAGCTTCCAAAATAAGATGCTGTATAATGATGTCTTGTGATGCTAGGAATACACCCTCATTGTGTCTTTGCTTCTTATTTATTTATTTACTTACTCTACTCATATGCCGCTCTTCTCACTCGCGAAGGAGAACTCGGGTGGCTTACAAACTATGACAATAATTCAGTGCCAGATCCAGACAATAACAGTAACAATAAAACACAATATTATAAAACATATACATATCTATATATATAAAAGGGTAATTAAATGTCAGCCTAGGACAAAACAACAAAACTACACATCTCAGAAACACTAAACTTAGCAGCACAACCCCTCATCCATGCCTCTATATTCATACAACAAAAAGCTCCAGCTACTCCAGAAAACGGCCAGGCTTTGAGACTGCAAGGCTATTCACTGCTATTCCACCTGCCCAACAAAGGATTCCCATAAGCCACAGCAACGCGTGGCCGGGCAAAGCTAGTAAATTATAAATAATCTCTCAGATGATTAAAAGATATCAAAGGTCTAGCACCAACTGCTTCTATTCTAGCTCTGCCACATAATTGGACTAGATGGCCTACAAGGACCTGCCCGCCATGCCTATAATTTTATACTGCTATGATTTATTCTGCTATAACCTATTCACCACAAATTTAAAAGCAAGAGGCATGTAAGCTCTTTTAATTAAAGACATACTATACAAATATAATCGTTTTGCTATTCCACATAGTATCTACAGTTTCTTGGTGTCGCACCAGCTGCCTACTGAATTGTGTATATGCACAGGTTGTTTTGCAAAGTAGAAATAAAATGAACCTTGGAAATCAGCAAGCAGGATATTATTATAATGTAAATATTTGTGAAGGCACATTGCAACAGAAATTATCTGACAATTTTATTCAGAGAGAGGGAAAGATAGCCAGAGACCAACGTGCCACATTAATTTTTTTGCACCCATGCTTCTTTATTTTCAATAAAATGCCAAGCTGAATGTCAGTGGCTATTAACCGAAAGCATCTTCCCATGTAATTTAAATACTTTTAATTTTTTAATTTAAAATGTGATACTACCTGACCTTTGGGCTTCAGAAAACATGGTCATCGTGGGATGAAATATTCACTTGGTGTTAATGGCCGGGTAGCCAATTATGTGCTCGCTTGGAAAATGAATCAAAAGGAGGCTTCAGGAGGGAGGGACATTTTGGCCATAATGCAAAGCTGAAGCCCTTGCTTGATATCCCAAGGAAGTTTCAGGGAAGGAAGATAAGCCAGCTAGTCTTTGCACAACAAAATCCAACAATGCTACATTAACATTCGACAAAGGTCACTTTGGCATTTTGTAAATGGGCTTCGGGAATAACCAGAAAGTGACAACCTGGTTGTAGAGCAGGAAAGATTTCTTTTTGCTCAGAGTGATGCAAAGTATGGCCTTTGAAAATATTTAAGGACAGGAGGGAAAATATGTGGTAATACAAATTAAATCAAAAGGCTCTGTCTAAAAAGTCAACGGGTGCTTTCCAGTTCACAGAGAAGGAGAGATAAGATATCAACAGGGAATTTAAAACAAAGGCGAATAACTGGGATTCTCTCAATCTCCGTTGGTTGTGAAAGCTGAACAATGAAGAAAGCTAAAAAGAAGAATTAATTTCACATGTTATGTCGGAGGAGGCTCTTACAAATGATGATGATGATGATGATGATGATGATGATGCAGCTGAGTAATTGGGAACTGCCCTAGCAGCTGTGAGGGGACTCAAGGCTATAAAGCAGAAGCAGTTGCAGCCAGCTCTTGCTGGTAACAAACTGACTCGTCGTTCCCCTTGTGCCTGCTTCAAGTCTGCATCTGGGAAACTGTTCCTAAGGATTTATTGCTGTTTCTTTGTCTGAAGTAAGACTGCTATTTGATTTGGGAATTTAACAGAGACTAAGAACTGTGTTAATACTAAGACTTCTTTGTTTCCTTTTGCATTATTCCACTGATTGTGCTGTACTTTATGTTTTGCTGAAGTAAAGCAGTTTTTGTTTACTTACCACAGTCTCTTAAGGCTGTTCTTGAAAGACAAAACAGGACAACACCAAAGGAAACAGAAGAAATGAAATCCTCAGCCAACCCTAGTAATCACTTCTCCAAATCCTCTGGGTTTAGGGGAACAGAACCCCCATGAAAGTGAAAAACCATTATTAAAGAATTTATTTTCTTTTTTACCCAGAAGAGAACCTCCCTAGGAATTTCTAGGTCTTCCAGCATGATTTTATAGTCAACTCCTACTAGAAAGTGAACACAGAATTGCAGTAGAGCACTGCTTTTTAAACTGTGGGTCCTGACCCCAAATGGGTTATTGTAACTGAAAATTGAGGTTGCAAAAATGTGGCAACAATAAAATATTTCTGAATGCCACCTTGTAGCTGTTTAAGGCAATTACATGAATCTGGTAGCAACAATGTATAGTACAGTGTTTTCAGCAGCCATGCAGAAAATGCTTTAGGTAAACTTCATAAAAAGGAAGATCAGCTTGTTTAGCAAGTCTTGCAAATGATGATTTATTACTAATAAATGTTTTAATGTTATACCTGTTTCATATACCTATATACTTGGATTAATGTAAACATTTTTTGGACAGAAAGAGTTTAAGAAGCCCTGCATTGGATGATCTAAAGAGGTATTATCTCTAGAAATATCTCGGTCCTGGAAAACATTGATCATACAGTCACACGGGGGGACCTTGAGGTTTAAAATCTAATCTGTGAATGATCAAATCCACAAAAGTCAATACCACAAATGTGGAGGAATGACTTTATGTACAATTGTATCAGAAAGTAAGCTATCTTAAAACTAGTTTTGTTCCAACCATACTGGCTCATGGCATAAAGAAATCATGACAGGGGTCGAAGAGGTCTGGCTTTGGCCTCTGCTCCTGACAAACGCTTGGAAGACGGCCCCAGAAGAATCCAAGCTTCACACAATCTACCAGGAAAAAAAGAATAAAACTGACCTTCAGAATGAGAAGTCTTCACAAACTCATTTGTTCAAGACGAGTCTCTCAAATATAGTGAAAGGAAAGTGGGGGGAGAAAGAGAACAGAGTCATTAATCTCCCAGGTTGACAAAGTATATTTCACCCAGAATGTAATGGTAAGGAAGACAGGCCCAACTTTACTAGCTGTTCAGCATGACCTTGCTGCTGGGCAGCAATTGTCTTTATGGAATGGGATCTCCTGAAAATGACACCTTCGGGAGGGAAGGCCGGGAAGAAAAGAAGCTGTCACCTCCAAGAAATAGTTCAGCATGATCCATTAAAAGAAATAGGAGCGGAGTTAGAAGCAATTGCTCTGTTTGGGCCATTAATAACCGAGAACAGCATCTGTTGACTAATTACTCACAAGGGTTACACAATCCAAGTAAAACTGTGAAAAGCTAGCAATGATAATGCAATAAAGTGGAAATGTGGAAGAGAAAAATACCTTGAATAAGGCCAGCCACTGAGCATAATGCAATATGCAAACTTCTGGCTTGCACAGAATTCTCTTTATGGGGTGGCTGTATGGCATGTTCCAGAAGTATTCTCTCCTGACGTTTCGCCCACATCTGTGGCAGGCATCCTCAGAGGTTATATACCACACAACTTCTGAGAATGCCTGCCATAGATGTGGGCAAAACGTCAGGAGAGAATACTTCTGGACATACAGCCTGGAAAACGCACAACAATCCTGTGATTCCGGCCATGAAAGCCTTCGACAACACAATTATCTTTATCTTGACACAAATTCTCGAATCTGATACAGACAAGTGGGATTAGAGGAATTTCAAACTCCACAAGTTCCTTCCCTTAATCCAAGAAGCTCTGTGGCTGCTTTCTCAGCAGGAAGGACTATCTCCTCAGTAGGACTGGAAAAATGCTGAAGAGACTCCTCTACCCTTTGAAATCCTTTGAAAAGAGAAGGAGAAACTTCATAGAAGCCACCAGTTGACTGGAGGTCACCATGTGCCCAAGGGCAGCTATTCTGAAATCTCCCAGCAGCTTCAGGGAATCCTTGTTGTCCATCACTGCTCAAACTCTGTAAACATGGCAGCAATCATGGTATTCCTGTATCTTCTAGAGTTCTCACCCCCGGACTGGCAATATTAACTCAAATCTCTGGGATTTTGCTATCTGTGTCCTCCCTCTCCATGACCGTTCATCTTCCCCAAAAGATGAAGCCAGAGCAGCACCCTGAGAGGCACCCAGGTCCTCCTCTAGTTCAGCATGGAGGGAAGGTCACCACTCCCAAATGTGCTAATGATAGATAAAGATATTCACCATTGTTTTGTGGGCCAAGTTGTTTCTTAGAGCTCCCTTCCAATCCAGTCTGGCCCTGGAAAGAAGATATCCACAACTTTCTGGAAGATATCCACAACTTTTCGATAGAGTTACGAGTTGGGTCGATACAGGGAATGCTGTGGATGTAGCGTACCTGGATTTCAGTAAGGCCTTCGACAAAGTCCCCCACGACCTTCTGGCAAACAAACTAGTAAAATGTGGGCAAGACAAAACTACGGTTAGGTGGATCTGTAATTGGCTAAGCGAACGAACCCAAAGGGTGCTCACCAATGCGTCGACTTCATCATGGAAAGAAGTGACAAGTGGAGTGCCACAAGCAGGGCTCCGTCCTGGGCCCGGTTCTGTTCAACATCTTTATTAACGACTTAGACGAAGGGTTAGAAGGCACGATCATCAAGTTTGCAGACGACACAAAACTGGGAGGGATAGCTAACACTCCAGAAGACAGGAGCAGAATTCAAAACGATCTTGACAGACTAGAGAGATGGGCCGAAACTAACAAAATGAAGTTCAACAGGGACAAATGCAAGATACTTCACTTCGGCAGAAAAAATGGAAATCAAAGATACAGAATGGGGGACGATGCCTGGCTTGACAGCAGTGTGTGCGAAAAAGACCTTGGAGTCCTCGTGGGGAACAAGTTAAACATGAGCCAACAATGTGATGCAGCAGCTAAAAAAGCCAACGGGATTCTGTCCTGTATCAATAGGGGAAGAGCGTCTAGATCCAGGGAAGTCCTGCTCCCCCTCTTTCTATTCTGCCTTGGTCAGACCACACCTGGAATCACACTGTGTCCAATTTTGGGCACCGCAGTTGAAGGGAGATGTTGACAAGCTGGAAAGCGTCCAGAGGAAGAGGGTGACTAAAATGATTAAGGGTCTGGAGAACAAGAATCCCTATGAGGAGCGGCTTAAAGAGCTGGGCATGTTTAGCCTGCAGAAGAGAAGGCTGAGAGGAGACATGATGAGGGCCATGTACATGAAGGGAAGTCATAGGGAGGAGGGAACAAGCTTGGTTTCTGCGGCCCTGCAGACTAGGACATGGAAGAATGGCTTCAAACTACAGGAAAGGAGATTCCACCTGAACATCAGGAAGAACTTCCTCACTGTGAGAAGGGCTGTTCGACAGTGGAACTCTCTCCCCCGGACTATGGTGGAGGCTCCTTCCTTGGAGGCTTTTAAGCAGAGGCTGGATGGCCATCTGTCGGGGGTGCTTTGAATGCGATTTCCTGCTTCTTAGCAGGGGGTTGGACTAGATGGCCCATGTGGTCTCTTCCAACTCTACTATTCTATGATTCTATGATTCTAAAAAGAACGAAAGCTTGGAAAACATAGTTTTCTGTGCCTGAGACTGACAGCCCTGTCTTCATTTGTAAATGCTGAGCCTTAAGACAGATGGGCTTTTGCTTGGCTATTACAAAGTAGTTAATGTCGATGTTTGCATTTGAACAGAGGATGGGATATTTGCAGACAGTGTGCAAAATACTCATTTAAAAAACCAACAGGGGGCGCCCCCAAGAAAAAGGCACAGCCAAGGGATGGCTCGGTTGGAAATGATTTCCTTGGAAGATGAATCAGCTCTCAGTCTGTGAAAGAAATTTCCAACATCAGGGACCCAGGATTCTATCAGAAGTTTCAAATGGCCTATATAATGTCCGCAGCTTTAGAAAGATGAATGAGGTTCACACCAGGGATTTGCCCATAGCTTCTTGCATTATAAATGCCCCCAAAATACGCACGTCATTAGTCACTGAGCTGATGAGACACTAAAAGGAGATATAAGTAAGATTTGACAATATTTAAATAAGTTTCCTGGTGATCTGTGTGCCTTAGGCTGCAACTAAACATTACTTAACAAAATCGTTCTCTCCACCCATCTTCAGAAAAGTATCTGGCGGGTCAATTGGCTTGAGGGAGAGAAGTTGAGATATTAAGGGAAGAATTAAGCACACATAATTAATTGCCCAAATCAGATTCATCCATGCCATGGTATTTCCAATTTCTATCTATAATTGTGAGAGTTGGACAGGGAAGAAAGCTGGCAGGAAGATCAACTCATTTGAAATGAGATGTTGGAGAAGAGTTCTATAAATACTGTGGACTGCCAAGACCACAAATCAATGGTATGAGATCAAATCATATTTGAGCTTTCAGTAGAAGCCATGGCGACTACACCGAAGCTATCCTATTTTGGACATCTCATGAGCTGATTGGAAAAGACAATGATGCTCAATAAAATGGAAGACAGTGGACAAAAGAGAAAGTAGATTAAAATGATAAAGAAACCATGGACTTGCATGAATTGTACAGGGCTGTTGATGACCTAGAAATCTCTCATTTATGAGTTGTTGGGTTGTGTCATGCTTTCAAGTCACTTCCAACTTAGAGTAACTCTAAACTGAATCAATCAAAGAGGTTTCTTGGCAAGATTTGTTCAGAGAGGGTTGACTATTGCCTTCCTCTGAAGGTGAGAAAGACTTGCCCAGGACCAGCCAAAGGGTTTCCATGTCTGTGTGGAGATTCAAATCCTAGTCACCAAGAGTCCTAGTCCAAAATGCAAACCACTAAACCATGATTACTCTCCTCTCGTTCATAGGGCCAGCAAAAGTTGAAGCCACCTTGGTGACAAATAACAATTAAGTACATGTCTCCTGGCTCCCTGTAACAAAAATTGTCTGGAATCCTCAATGGAGTATATGGATGGCACGTCATGGGGAAGAATCAGTGAAAGACTCAGTGGGAAAAGAAGCGGTTAACACAAATGGGCCAATATCTACATTGGCTCTTAAATGGGGAGAAGGGGAGAGGAAATGAGGTTATAAGAGAGTCTGTCCTGTTGTATCTTTCAAGAACAACCTTAAAACACTGAGGTAAATAAATGAAAGCTACTTTACTTCAGCAAAACATAAAGTACAGCACACTCAGTAGAATAATGCAAAAGGAAGCAAGGAAGTCTTAGGGCAAATACAGTTCTTAATCTACCAAAACAAATAGCAGTCTTACTTCAGACAAAGAAACAGTAATAAACCCAGATGCAGACTCAAAGCAGGCACAAGGGTATTGAAGGCATTAGAGTCAGTTTCTTACCAACAAGAGTGGGCTGCACCTGATTCTGCTTTATAGCCCTGAGTTCCCTCACATCTGCTAGGGCAGTTCCTAATTACTCAGCTGCATTTCTGGAAGCTATTCTAACTGAACGATGTCTCTGCTCCATTTCTTTTCGCCTCTCCTTAAATGAGGCTACTTGCAAAGTCTCCTCCTCAGACTCCAACTCACCCTCAGATTCATGAACACTTTCCTGCTCCCCTTCCTCTTCTAAAGAAGACGAATCCCTAACAGAGTAATAGCCCTAGAAGTTAGTGACTTCAAGCAGAACATTCCTTGTGATGGCACTGAGAAAGCTCCTTCATATAGAAACCCAACAATATTTTCCCTCAAGGACAAAAATGTTTATTTGCTATATCTCAAGCCTTTTGTGTGTATTTTCCTCACTTTCTTCACATGTTGAGATATTTAATTTGAGTAACTCATATAGGTAAATGATACTCTCAGCCTTGGTGAAAGTTACTCAATTTTTTTTTCACATCCACGAAAGCAAACTGGAAAGTCGAGTCTCAGCCAAAATACCAAATGTTTTAAAAAAAATTTGGAAGCACTGCATATTTGGGAGCCATGACACCGTCTCTTTGACTGAATGTTGAAATGCATCTGGAGAGTCTTCCAAGGATAGGGAAGAAGGTTCTTTTCAGTTGGTGGGTATGGATGTCCTTTTCTGAGGCTATAATTAAGAAAGCTCTCTTTAAAAAAAAACCTAAAAAGGCAGCTGGGAGCCCTAAGGGCCCAGCCTAGCCCATCAGCCAAGCAAATTGTGACAGATTTGTGCAGAAGGCTGGCAGAACGGAGACCGAGGCCAGCTGAGCAGCTGGTGTGCGGAGATCTGAGATGATAATGGAGTGGATTGCTTCAGGAAGCAAAAGAGGGTGGCAAGAGAGTGCAATATGCGCAGCAGCAAACTTCATAAAGTGATGCCACAGGAGATTCCAGTGTGGAGCAAATGCATTTGGCTCAACGCTCGCCGACTCTTCTTTCAACTGCTCTCAGATTGGCTGCCCTGGTCTCTCTCTACCGGCGTCTGCTGGAATTGGTTCCCGGCATGCAGTCCAACCTCTTGTGGAAGGCTTTGATTCCCTTACTAATTTTTAGAGAGTATTTGTATAAAGGGAACCAGCCTAAACATCTGCTGTTCCTAGGTAGGTGTAGTTGGGATACCATTCTGTGTTGTTTATTGTGCTGATTTATTGGAAGTGGGTGGTTAGGATCTATCAGAGAAGTCTGGTGCTCTCATGTTCATGGAAGTGGAGAGTCCACTCAAGCATTTAATCCAAACATTACTGAACTTCACCACACAAATGGGTGTTAATAATAATATTAATCTAAATAATGATAGTTACCCTAAGCTGAGTCTGAGAGAGGAGTGTCTCCCAATTACATCTGACGTGGATCAATGGGCCTTGATGATCATATTTATATTAATTTTAAGAATAGCAGCTATTCCAGCACCCTGAGCTGAGACTGGGTCTGGGAGAGTAGTGCCTCCCAATTACATCCGATGTGGATCAGTGGGTCTTGATGATCATATTTATATTAATATTAAGAACGGTAGTTACTCTGGGACCCTAAACTGAGACTGGGTCTGGGAGAGTAGTGCCTCCCAATTACATCCGATGTGGATCAGTGGGTCTTGATGATCATATTTATATTAATATTAAGAACAATAGTTATTCTGGCACCCTAAGCTGAGTCTGGGTCCGGGAGAGGAGTGCCTCCCAATTACATCTGACGTGGATCAATGAGTCTTGACGATGATATTTATATTAATATTAAGAACAGTATTTACTCTGGCACCCTAAGTTGAGACTGAGTCTGGGAGAGTAGTGCCTCCCAATTACATCCGACGTGGATCAATGGGCCTTGATGATCATATTTATATTAATATTAAGAACAGTATTTACTCTGGCACCCTAAGTTGAGACTGAGTCTGGGAGAGTAGTGCCTCCCAATTACATCCGACGTGGATCAGTAGGTCTTGATGATCATATTTATATTAATATTAAGAACAGTAGTTACTCTGGGACCCTAAACTGAGACTGGGTCCGAAAGAGTAGTGCCTCCCAATTACATCCAATGTGGATCAATGGGTCTTGATGATCATGTTTATATTAATATTAAGAACAATAGTTATTCTGGCACCCTAAGCTGAGACTGGGTCCGGGAGATCAGAGCAGGATTTTTTAGATTTCATTTTCAACTACTCTTACCCATTATAGCATGAGAGTTGTAGTTCCACAACATTCCTTGATCCCATGCTGGAAACACATTTATTTTCAAACCCTTGAAGAAAGTTAAGTCATTCCTTCTCAACTGCACCTTTCCAACTCTATCTGATTCTATGAAATATGTCGGTAAGTCCTTTTCTTCCAGATGGTTATTCAAGGGCAAATGATGACAAGAATTGTGTCATATGACTACGAGCTACCACGTTGTTTGCTTATCGTGCCTCTGTAACAGCAGACAATGGAAAACAGCAGTAATTATGAGTAAGTTTGCAAACAGCGGACCGCTGAAGCAATCACAGCAGCAATGAATACACAGGTTACAACTAAAGAAAACAGCTTAACTATACTGAGCCCTGGCAAACAACAAAATAATTAGTCACTTCACATCAGAAGTCAGCGGCATGCAGAGCAGTGGAAGGAAGGAGGGGGAGAGTGGCATTCTTCAAACAAAATGGAAAAGCGATGAAGCGTTAACCAAAGGAAGAATGCAACAAGCCAATATTCCCCACACCTGTATTACTTTGGAGATAATGAGGCAGGAGCAAGAAGTGGAGCTCATTTCATTTTTGATACTAAAAAAAATGATGTTTTGACCCAATTCATTTTGGTTTGTCCAAATTAGAGGTGATGCCATGAATTTATTATTGAATTACGAGTTTGTGGATGGGGAGTATGCCATGGATTCGAATGGTTTATGATCATTGTCCTGAGGGATGTGAGAGATAGTCATGGTATCTGTAAAGGAGCTAATAACGGCTGCCACCAATTTGTAAAGATGCAACCACCAAAGACTCAGAGAGGAGACCTTTTACTTTTTTTTTCTTTCTTCTTCTTATTCACTTTAGATGGTAACGTTTATAATATATGCGACAGAGGCTTAGATGTTGGAAGAACAATAACAAGTTTATTCAGGCACAGAGCTTAGTGGTTACAATGTTGTTTCTCACTTGGAGGTATTACTAGAATGGAGGTATTACTAGAATGAGGTGAGTCAAACTCCCTAAAGTGTCACTTCTTTTACTTAAAGTAGTTAAAACTTCTTTCTCTGCTACTTTTAAACCGCAGTCACCCCTATGATATATGATCACAGATTCTCTGTTCCTTACCAAGACACAGACTACATTAAACGTATTTTAAACTGACTCAAAATGAAGAATTGAGTCTCCTTGATCCCCTCAACCTAGGATCAATCTTCCCTGTGCCTCATCAGAGCACAGACTGACTCTCTTTTTTAAACTCTGCACTTCTTCAACAAAACGGCAGTTGGCACCACCTACTTCTCCATGGCAACCAGCCTCTGAGTGCTGAGATGCAATAACTTTAATACTTACCCTTTTAAAACACAAACACACAATTAAACATAACATCTGTAAACCAAAAAGTCGTACTTCATTACAGTATCTCACAAGGACAGTAAATAATAGTGCAAGCAAAAGGTGAGCAGCAACCAGCCCAACACTAACATAGCTCACGGAGAGGATCTAGCAGTTAAATATAGCAGGATTAGTCATATATATATATATATATATATATATATATATATATATATATGAATGTCTCAAGGAAGTAAATGTATCAGCCACTTAGTATAAATCAAACCTGGGGCTAGATTCCTCTGCAGTGAATAAACTCTTAGACCTCTTTCTTGTTCTCCCGACATCAAGCCACGCCCAATTTCGCACAACTACACCTTGGCTTCTGAAGCCCATCTGGTTTCACCGTTTGCATCCAAACACTGAAACCTATCTTGGGCTTCAGTCTTCTCTATATACTTTTTATAACCCAAAAGAGCAGATTGCTGGAAATGAGGAAGCGTAGATTCTCCATGAGAGGTTGTCATGGCAATGGTTTCTAATTCAGGATCGGCAAATATTTGGAAACCTGTTCCACCGATAAATGTATTTCTAGAAACTTTCACCTACAAAAGATGCATGTATCATAATGTTATTTTCCCCCTTTAGCAGTACATTAAGTGATGGCTGCTATTACCAATAGTACTCTATAGATTCACCATTGCGTGGCATAATTGGACAGCATCAATAAGGAATGGCCAAGCAATGGTTGGTACTATTTTAGCCAGTGGCATGCTGAAACTTTTTTGGATATAGTTTGTCCATTAAAGAATCTATCTACCGTAAGGTGCTGAAAAATTAAGTACCGTATATACTCAAGGATAAGCCAACCCAAATATAAGCCGAGGCACCTAATTTTACCACAAAAAAACCTGGGAAAACATTGATTCCAGTATAAGCCGAGGGCGGTAAATTTCAGAAATAAAAATAGATACCGATAAAATGACTCCCATCCAAAAGAGTGGATGATGCCAACATGTTACATCTTGCAGTCCCCAAAAATCTCCTCTGGGTGGGATGTATCAAAATACGAAGATCTGCTGCCATAATGACTCCGTGCTCGCATGGAATCAATGACGTGGTAGGGGAACAAGCTGTCTTTGCTGCAAGTGTCAAGATCGCAAAGTTCTGCTCTTGACCGACTTGCAAGCTTCCACATTTGTGAGCATTCAGAGCGCTTCCAAAGATTGGCCAATGACTTCGATTGTTCTGAGAATCAAAGAATACCATTCTGAATGGTATTCTGATAATGGAGAGGGAATATATTTATTTACAGTATTTATATTCTTCCCTTCTTTCTCACCCCGAAGGGGACTCAGGGCGGATCACATTATACACATATAGGGCAAACATTCAATGCCCATAAACACATCAAACAGAGACAGACAGACGCAGAGGCAATTTAACCTTCTCCTGAGGGGATGTTTGATTCTGGCCACAGGGGGGAGCAGCTGCTTCATCATCCACTCTGATAGCACTTCCTCATTCCAAGTTGTAAATTAGTTAAACTTGCCTCCCCACTTTTATAAGTGGTACCTTATCTCCTACTTGATAGATGCAACTATCTTTCGGGTTGCTAGGTCAGCAACGAGCAGGGGCTATATTTTATTTTTAATTGACGGGTGCTCACCCCGCCACGGGCTGGCCTTGGACTCATGACCACATGGTCAGAGTGATTTATTGCAGCTGCTCAACAGCCTGCGCCACAGCCCGGCCCCTATAAACCTAATACCCAAGAGTACCACACCTGTGGCATTTTGAGGGATTTATTTTTTCTGCTCTGTATTTCAGAAGTGTGGTGTATTTTCTCCTCTTTTCTCTCACCCTAAATCTGTCAGAGAGATTCTGTGTGTTCTTGCATAATACAGTGAAAGAGCCTGAGATCCATGAAAGGGATGGATAGCAAAGCCCCCCGCTGTGTGGGTGGGCAACTCGTTCCTTTCTCTCTCCCTCTCTCGTGTTGCTCCAATTAATGTTTTCCCGTCTCCTTCTCAAATCTGTCAATCCCTATTTATAGCAGCCAACAGGATAAGCACAGGATCGTTTGCTGGAAACAGACTGCGGTAAAAGGGAAATCGGGCCCAGGCGTTTAGTAACCTAGCTCTATTTGGAGAAGTGCGGGGGCTGGATTGACTCCCATATCTCTCCACAACAGTCCTTGAGACAAGTCTATACTCAGGAGAGAAGAAACTGCAATCTTCTCTCTCCACAAGGTCTCCATGAAGGTCCATCTGGGTCTTAGTGGTGTGCATTTGTATGGAATGCCGGTTCACTTTATTTCGTTTCATTCGTTTTGTCTCGTTTCCGTATTTGCCCCCGTTTCCAAAAACGGAGCGCCTATACGAATGGAATTATTTTTGTCTCACTTACGAAAAAGCTAGTTCTCAAGGGTTGGGGATCAGAATACAGAAAAATCAACCAAGTGAAGGGGGGGGATCAATTCCGTCATTGGTGGAGTTCAGAATGCTCTTTGATTGTAATCCAAGCAACTACCACCGATTAAAAGCTATTTAAAAGAGGAAAAATATAAAATATTAATATGAAATCAGAAGGAAAAGACATAGGGGGGGAAACTGTTCCAGATCATAAAAGAAGGTGACATCCGAGACAGCTTGGACAGAATTTGAGTGGATATTGAACCGAACTTATTTAAAAACATCGTACAAAGAGATGGAAGCCAATTTTTAATGCACATATATGTATAGGATTTTATTTTATTCTTATATGATTTGCTTTTTGTTTTTTGTTTTTTGTTTTTCTTTTTGTTTTTTGTTTTGTTTTTTTAGGTTTATGTACATGGTTTCTTCTCTTTTCCAGTCACACCCTATCCTTTTGTTATTACACCAGTTCAATGTCTATGTATAATTGTATGTCTTTCACAAGTTTGGCAAACACAATAAAAATTATTTAAACACCAAATGACAAAATCAATCCCCCCCACCAAACTCCACTAGTATTCCCATTTCGGCATAGCAGGTATTTGTGCCAAATTTGGTCTAATGAATGAAAATGCATCCTAAATATCAGATATTTGCATTACGGTTCATAATTTTAATTACAGTTATGAAGTAGCAACAGAAATAACTTTATGGTTGGATGCAACCACAAGATGAGGAACTGGATTAAGGGATCGCGGCATTAGGAAGGTAGAGAACCACTGTTCTAGAGAGTCTCAAATTCATCCCAAGAAGAGATTAAAGATGAATGAGTGCTTCAAATATGTCCTTCAAAGCCTAGATTGAAATCCAGATCAGAGTCACTTGTGGTAGTGCGATGGAGGCCACCACTGCTTCTGCTGCCAAAGAAATAGAAGATGAGACAAAATTAAAGACAGTTGGGGAAGGGTCCCCTTGAAAATGGGGTTGTAGGAGAAAAGAAGCTTGACGTCCTCTTCATTCATGCACTCGGATCCAATGAGTACTCTGGCACGCACTTCAGAGTAATTATACCCTGGCTGTATTGCACCAAGACAAGACGCGCATAAACATCTGAGAGAGGACTGTCAGCCAGCTGCCAAAAATCCAGGCGTCATTAATGTTGTTGTGGTTTCCCCTACGGTGCTGTAATTAATCGCTGTCAACACCATGGTCACAATTAACAGTGAGCTTGTTCCAACAAATTTCTTACAGGTGCGGCGGCCATCTGTGTCCGAAAGGAGACCAAATGGAGTCGTTTACGGCTCTGAAGCCACCTCATTAGAAGGTCCCGAGGAAGCCCCGTGGCGAGGTGAGGCGAGGTGGTGGAGCCTGGAGGTGGTTCAGAGGAGAAACGCTGGAGACAGACAGGTTGGCCGAGAGAGAGGAGATGGAAGCCAGCGGGAACCTGCCCCACTGAGCACACACACAGCTGTCCAGCAGAGATTTGACACATGTAAATCTCCCAATTTGTGCCCTGTGTTCATTGTTGAGAAAGGAGAAACAGCTTGAAGGCTCCTCTTCAGGCATCAGATGAACCAAAAGATAACAATGGCTGCGGACTTCCGTGTCAATGCCAATGGTGAATCCATTCCAGAGTTTAATCCAATTTAAGAGAGCTCTCCAAGGTGCTGAACCCTGTTCTCAAACAATGTCTAGCATCTTGGTTGGCTCCTTTACAACATGGCCTAAAACCTGGAATAGATTCACTAAACCAGAGATAGGCAATTGTGTGGGGCCAAAGGGCCATTTTCTCCATCAATAATAATAATAATAATAATAATAATAATAATAATAATAATAATAATAATAATAATGTATTTAAATTCTGTTCAATCTCCCCGAGGGGACTCAGAGCAGATTACAACTTATTATTATTATTATTATTATTATTATTATTATTATTATTATTATTATTATTATCTACATTTATATCCCGCCCATCTCACCCCAGCTTACAAATAATATGTACATACAGTAAGTTATATTACCAGCATAGCACAACACCATCACTACTCATCACTATACTGTACTACACCACCACATCGCAACACTACTAGTAACATTACATGTAATATATAATATATAATTAATACTACTAAATTGTATTATTATTATTAGCACCACACTATATCACATTACAACTATATCATCAACATCATATGCACATACAATATATGACATTATTATACATTATACACAGATAAGCAAACATTCAGTGCCTTTAATACAGTGAAATGACAACGACATACAAATACACAGAACAAAGGATTGTTGTTGCCTGGACGAATCCTTTGTTTTGCGGTGTTAATTTCATCTCCAGCTTTCTGGAAGCAGTGCATGGGGAGGTGTTCTTGTTCCATTTCCAACTCGAGAAGCCTGTTGTCCATAGACACCTCCTGCTCGTGTTTGCCGGCATGGCTGCATGGATGCCTTTATTACCTTCCTATCGAAGCAGTATCTATTGATCTACTCACTTTTGCATGTTTTTGAACGGTTAGGCTGGCAGGAGCTAGGGCTAACAGGGGGAGATCACCCTGGCCCACAGTTTCAAATTGCCAATCTTTGGGTCAGCAGATTCAACAGTTCTATGATTTAACCCATTGTGCCATCACGGCCCCACAGAACCCTCCCTACAAGCTGTATTCTATCTTCAACATTTGCTTACTTATTTACAGTATTTATATTCCGCCCTTCTCACCCCTCAGGGCAGATCACAGAGCACATATACGACAAACATTCAATGCCAATTATAACAATGACAAGACAGACAACAGATAGATAGATATATATAGGCTTTCCCATCTTTCGGCATCTTTGGAGGCTGTGCTCACTTCCGGCCACCAGGGGGTGCTGTCGCTCCATCTCCCTGCCGAAGAGCTTTCTCTTTTCATAAACTTCCTTCTTTCTTTGATCACAACGCTGAGCCTAAATACCTCCACATGTTAATATGGTTCCTATTTACCTACTCACATTTTTTTTCAAACTTCTAGGTAGACAAAAGGTGGGCTAAAGGTCAGGAGCCCTCCCTGACCCGGACTTCGAACTCTCAACCTTCTGGTTGGCAAGATTTATTGCAACTTGGTGAATAACCTGTTGTGCTAATAGCAAGCCCAAATTTTATGTCATAGCCCCTCTCATTTTGACCCCAGGATTTCTGGGATAATATACCATATGATGATGATGATGATTATTATTATTATTATTATTATTATTATTATAGGCTAGAGGACAGTCCTAAACACTTGGGAAGTGTTCGACTTGATTTTGTGATACGAAATCCAGCATATATATCTCATTTGCTGTGTCAAACGATGTTTTTGTGTCAATAATAATAATTGGCTAGAGGACATAGCAAATTCATAAAGAGACTATTTATCTCTACATTAAGGTAAGCAAAATGTGGATATAGGTTCCATGGTTACTGGGATCTTTCCAGTTGGACAAAGTGTAGAAAAGGGCGATGATAATACAAAGTTGCAAGATTTGGGGATGTTACTTCCAGGAGCAAAAGCAGTCATTGGGGAATATGAGTGAGAAAAACATAACTGGAGAGGTCATCAGTGGGATACAGAAGTCCTCTTCTTGGTTGTTTTGTTCCTTTCTTTCCAAAAAGAAAGAAAACTACAGTTTTATAAAACTGGTTTCCTCTTTAACAACCTACCTAGCTTACAACAGAACAATTGTGACCTCTGCTGGTCTCCGATGTGCAATATCCAGAGATTTATTGTTAATAATGGAATGATGCAGGATATTTTTAGACTGCTAGGCCCTCGGGGTAGGGATTTTTCCTCCAATTCTTCATAAAGAATTATGGATGTAGATGATGTTATATGAATAATAATCATGGCGATGGTGCTGAAAGATCAAGATCTATTGACTGGATTTCTCGAGGGAAATTTCAGAATGTTTAAGGGAGGAAAGAACAGAAATATTGCAGTCGGTAAAGAAATCCCAGTTATGAAAGAGAGCGCCTGGATATCTTCTCCTTTGGATCACAAAACCCAGAAGCCCCAGGAAGCATAGACAATGCTCACATAGTCCAACATTGCTGGAAAATACATGGCAAAATCTGAAAGTAATGAGTTATTTCCAGTTCATGCCTTCCATATCAATGATGCCATGGATCTGTTCTTTGTTTCAAATAAGCTCTCCAAGATGTTGAGACTTCTCAACAATATAATAATCTATATAATGTTAGTTTTACTATGGAGTAAGCAACAAAACCACTGAATGAAATCAGTGGGAGATAAGGTGGTATATAAATAAAGTTTTATTATTATTATTATTATTATTATTATTATTATTATTATTATTATTATTAAATCACACCAAATTTGGCCACAAAAGACATAGTCATCCAAAATATGTCTTTCAACATTCTGTCCTGACGTTTCACCCACATCTATGGCAGGCATCCTCAGAGGTTGTGAGGTATGCAGAAACTAAGCAAGGAAGGTTTATATATCTGGTCCAGGGTGAGAGAAGAACTCTTATCTATTGGAGGCAAGTGTGAATGTTGTAATTAATCACCTTGATTAGCATTAAATGTCCTTCCAAGCTTCATATCCTGACCTGGAGAATCCTTTGTTCAGAGTCGCTAGCTGCCCCTGATTGATTCGTGTCTGGAATTCTTCTGTTTTCTGAGTGTTGCTCCTTATTTCCTGTTCTGATTTTGGAGTTTTGTTTAATACTGGTAGCCAGATTTTTTTCATTTTCATGGTTTCCTCCTTTCTGTTGAAATGCTTGTGAATTTCAATGGATTCAATGGAGTGGTCGAGCATTTCTATGTTCTCAGATAATATAGTGTGTCCAGGTTGGTTCATCGAGGTTGGTACATCAGCCATAGCAGAGCACTTGATGAACCAACCTGGTATCTCTAGATGTAAATATTAGGTAAGAGCTATTCAGCAGAGGAACGTTAGACTCTCCTTCTTTGGAGGCTTCTAATTGGAGACTCAATGGTCGTCTCTTGACTCTGATTAGACATTACTGCATAGTAGACTGGGTGGCTCTTATAGTTTCTTCCAACTCTTTTGTCTGTGGCAGCTCACTGATCAAGACCATCCTTGAAGGTGTAGGTCTTCATCCACTCCATCACTGAGTGACATTCGTTCCCCAAATCGCACAACTTCCAGGCTTCCCAATAGAATTATGGGTTGCCTTCTCTACCACTGACAGATAAATACAGACCATAAAAGCTTCTGCCTTCTCTCTCTCTCTCAACAAAAGCTTTGTTTTCCTTGTTCAGGGTGGATCCTTCTTGAATCAGGAACAAGCTCCAGCTGCAGCTGTCATCTTGTATATAATGCATGAGACAACACTCTACATCCAACACCTCTGGTAATGTGTGTATTCACAGATCCCTTTGTGGCCTGTTCTCTTTTAATCCAGGAGCTGCAGTTGATATTTTTTTCTGTTCCTTGTTTGCCTGAGGAATGTTTCTCTCAGTGATAAGCAATAAGTGGTACAGAGGTCGGGTATCCATTGTTGCTTTCTCTTTCATTTTGTGTGTGTATGTATTTAAGATTATTCATGTGTGTGGCTATGGTTACTGCTTCCACACAAAACTAGACTCACTGGTTGCATCAAGAAGTACTTCCGCCTTCCTAAGGACAACAGGAAACACCAAAAGTCTATCTAGCCCAGGGTTTTGTTTAAAGGGTGATCCACTTGTTGTCTATGGGATATACCGTATATACTCGAGTATAAGCCTAGTTTTTCAGCCCTTTTTTTAAGACTGAAAAAGCCCCCCTCGGCTTATACTCGGGTGAGGGTCCTGGTTGGCTTATATTTGGGTCAGCTTATACTCGAGAATATATGGTATATTTATTATTTTTCTCTATTATTATTGGTATTATTACATTTATTATTTTTCTCTATTATTGTTGCTGCTATTACATTTACAGTAGAGTCTCCCTTATCCAACATAAACGGGCCGGCAGAATGTTGGATAAGCAAATATGTTGGATAATAAGGAGGCATTAAGGAAAAGCCTATTAAACATCAAATTAGGTTATGATTTCACAAATGAAGCACTAAAACATCATTTTAGACAACAAATTTGGCAGAAAAAGTAGTTCAATACGCAGTAATACTATGTAGTAATTACTGTATTTATGAATTTAGCACCAAAATATCACGATATATTGAAAACATTGACTACAAAAATGTGTTGGATAATCCAGAATGTTGGATAAGCGAGTGTTGGATAAGTGAGACTCTACTGTATTTTACTCTAGTTTTTATTTTTATTTATTTATTATTTAAACTTATAAGCCACCACTCCCCTAGGACTCGGGGCAGCTTACAAGAAAGGCTAAAATCTAACAATTTAAAAACATCTTTAAAATATCTTTTAAAAACATCTTAAAAACACTCCCCCAGGGCTCGGAGTGGCTTACAAAAACAGCTAAAATCTAAGCAATTTAAAAACAGCAATAATAATAATTATTATTAATAAATTTATTATTTCACTCTGATATTATTATTATTATATTTATTATTTTACTCTATTTATTACTACATGTATTATTTTCCTGTATTATTATTATTATTATTATTATCAACACAACGACGTTGTATGGCACAGCAAACAAGATAGATATGCTGGATTTCGTTTCGCAAAACCACAAGTCGAACACTTCCCAAGTGTCTAGGACTGTGTGATGTATTTTCTGATGATGTGTGCAGATCCCAGTCGGGTGGCCTTTTGCAGTTGGCAGATCGTAATTTTGTCAATGTCTATTGTTTCCAAATGCCGGCCGAGATCTTTTGGAATGGCACCCAGTGTGCCCATCACCACCGGGACCACCTGCACTGGATTCTGCCAGAGTCTTTGAAGTTCAATCTTGAGGTCCTGATAGCGGCTGAGTTTTTCCTGTTGTTTTTCGTCAATGCAACTGTCACCTGGGATGGCAACATCAATGATCCAAACCTTGTTCTTTTCCACAACTGTGATGTCTGGTGTGTTGTGTTCCAGAACTTTGTCAGTCTGGATTCGGAAGTCCCACAGTATCTTTGCATGTTCATTTTCCAATACTTTTGCAGGTTTGTGATCCCACCAGTTCTTTGCTGCTGGGAGGTGGTACTTGAGGCATAAGTTCCAATGAATCATTTGGGCCACATAATTGTGCCTCTGTTTGTAGTCTGTCTGTGCAGTTTTCTTGCAGCAGCTGAGGATATGATCAATGGTTTCGTCGGTTTCCTTGCACAGTCTGCATTTTGGGTCATCAGCTGATTTTTCAATCTTGGCCTTAATTGCATTTGTTCTGATGGCTTGCTCCTGGGCTGCGAGGATCAGGCCCCCCGCAGGTGCCACCTTGACGTGGTGGGGGGGCTTACCTGCTCCAATGATGACTGAGGGCTGTGCTGGCGGTAGTGTAACTACCGGCAGGTCCAACCAAGCCAGAGAGGCCTCAGCTGAGGAGCAGAACTAAGAGCACCTAACCCATTAGCATTATGGAGAATCAAACCCAAACGAAGCCTATACTGGCTCGGTCGTCGCCCAGGATAAAAAGGACCGCGGTGGATGCTGCTGATTCTGGACATCCATCGACAAGTGGGCTACGGAATCATCAAACCCCAAATGAACAGTCACAGAAGCGGCAAAAATATACAATACCAGAAAACCGCACAATTATTATTATTATTATTATTACATGTATTATTTTACTCTATTATTATTAAAAGGATACATAAGCACATTTACATTGAAGAAGATGAGAACAATGATTTGATCAGAGTCGGACAGTCTTATCTTAAATGTGAGCTTTATGTAAATATTCAAAAACATTTAATCTACCAATGCCTCAATTAATGTAATTTTATTGGTATCTATTTTTATTTCTGAAATTCACCACCCTCGGCTCATACTGGAGTCAATGTTTTCCCAGTGGTTTTGTGGTCAAATTAGGTGCCTCGGCTTATATTCAGGTCAGCTTATACTCGAGTACATACGGTGCTATTGAACCTTCATCCCACATTCTCCCAGAAATGATATACAGCGGTACATTGCCTCTGGTACTGGGTATGTTGTACCCATAATGATCATTGCCTATTGATGATTTCCACCTCCATGTACTTATTCAATCCCGTCGGAAAGAAACTCAAGTTAGAAGCCATCATTATATCTTCTGTGACTTGGACACTCAACAGAAACCATCTTTCAGTTCTAGGTTCCTGGGAAAAAGAAGAATGAATGAATGAATGAATATATTACTCGAACACCTTTATTTTATTTATTATCAGAATCAAATTGAGGGTTGGGGGTGAGTGCCCAACCTTCAGCCCAGCTCACTGCCCATCTAGCAGATTGAAAACAATGGTGAGTAGATAAATAGGTACCACTTAAGCAGGGAGATATTTTATGGCACCATAAGCAAATACCATAAAATGTTAGCAATAAAAAAGGAGTAAGTCTGTGAATAGGATTCCGACATGGAGGATAGAGTGACAGCCCCCCCCCTCCCAAAAAATGGCCAGAATAGAGCACAACCTCCAGGATGCCGAAGATGGGAAATGTCTATATACCTCTGCTCTGCTGCTGCTCAGTCGTTTAGTCATCTCCAACTCTTGGTGACCTCCTGGACCAGGCCAGGCCAGAGCTCCCTGTCGGCCGTCACCGCCCGCAGTTCCTTCAAGGTCAAGCCAGTCACTTCAAGGATACCGTCCATCCATCTCGCCCTTGGTCGGCCTCTCTTCCTTTTTCCTTCCATTTTCCCCAGCATCCTTCTCTTCTCCAAGGTCTCCTGTCTTCTCACGATGTGGCCAAAGTCCTTCATCTTTGCCTCCAATATCCTTCCCTCCAGTGAGCAGCCATTGGGCATTATTTCCTGGAGGATGGACTGGTTGGATCTTCTTGCCAAGGTCCAAGGTACTCTCAGGATTTTTCTCCAGCACCACAGTTCAAAAGCATCTCTCTTTTTTTGCTCAGCCTTCCTTATGGTACAGCAAAACAAGAGTGCGCAGCTGGAATCTTTTTTTTAAGTAATGACTTAACTAATCTGTGTGAGATTCCTCATCCTCCCAAAAATCTTTTGTTTTATAAGCTCATTTGTTTTCAGTATGAAAAACTCATTGCCTTCTTCGTTCATCCATTGCAATCGTGTTCATGTTGTTCTTTGTTCATTAATTGAGGCTGCATTCCTATCAGTGCGTTTGGTTTTGTGCTTTGCATTTTCTTTTTAATCCCCCCTTCTTTTCGCACTAAGCTTGACAGTTAGTCTTTTCCCCAGAATATCCTGACTTGACTCAATATCTAAAGCATACTGGGGAAGAGGTTGCGGCCACCAAATTCAGATTCCCAAATGGAGTAAAGTCTATCTCACTCCCCAGATATTGTTCTCCAAATATCTTTTTTTAGAAAAACCTCACAATTTCTGGTTGTGGCTCTATAGGCAAAAGAGAAAGCTGTCTTCTTCTTGCTATGAAACCCCTCTGTGCCCAATTTGGTTCATTACAACCAGCTCACTTTTTAGTTGTGGTGAGTGCATTGCACATCAGACTTGCAGCCAGTTGGTGACATTTTCTCTGTTTGGGTTGTTGTGGATGCAGGTATTCAGCTGATGATAAGGCAAACAGCCGTAGGCACCCACTCTAGTGGGTCCGTACCATCCAAATGGCCGTCACAACATGTGCGTAGAAAACAAAGAATATATATCTTGGCTTATCTAAATTTTTATTTTTTTTTAATTTGTTTTTATTGTTGTTTTGTCATTTTATCCCACTCCCACCCTCCCCTCCTTGTACATACACTTTATACAACAAACTACAGAAGTTACATTTCAAATATCAATCTCAATCTTAATTTTTCCACTCCACATCTTAGTACGTTCTCTAAATAGTTCTTAACTGGTTCCCACATCCCCTTGATTATTGCAATATTTTCAATTTTATCTATATTATTCCATTTGCAATTTGTGATTTCTACATTTAACATATCAACTATATATTTATACCAATTCGTCAGAGTCCATTTTGTTTTATCTTTCCAACTGCTCACTAAAACAATTTGTGCAAATGCTATTAATTTGTCGATCATTTTTTCTTTTTGTAGAGGATTTGTATACAGTAGATGGAGACCCTGTAGAACAAAAAGAAAGTCAGAATTGGATAGGATCAGGGAATTGGATTCAAAGCTGGGCTATAAGACAGGAAATTTTTAGACTGAGGGAAAAAATTAGAGAATAGGGCAGTACATTTGAGAAGGTGATTAGGAAATGTTTGAGAGAGGAAAAGAAGGTGGCAGGAGATCTGTATGAACAAATTATAACAGTAAAGAAGAAATAATAGAGGAAATTTTCCAAACATGGAGAATGGACATGGAAATTGAGAGGGAAGATATACAAAGGGAAATAAGTAATATAGCAAAAGAAAAGTACAATGTATTAAGGGAAGCAAGAAGGAAAATGTTACCAAAATGGCACAGAACTCCTGCACAACTTTCACGTTTTTTTACCAGGGATGAAAGATAAGTGTTGGCACGGTTGTGAACAAAGAGGGGTGTTTAATCATATGATATGGGAGTGCGATCGGGTGCAAGAATACTGGAGAATGGTTGAAGGAGAAATCAATAGAATGCTAAATCTACAAATAGTAATAGATGATACCTGTGACCTCACTTGTTTACTCTGAGCTTTCTTCTCTCTTTAGAACTTCCTGGAGAAAGGCACCAGCTTTGTTCCTGATGCAGAACATACGCCATCCACTAGTCGCCATCTGCTCGCCCACAGAAAACCATATTTAATAATCTAGAGTTGATTTGGTCTATCCAATGTAATTTTCTGAATCAGCATCCCAAATAACCCCAGGAACAGGCCTAAAAATGAAGACACCAAGGCACCCCCGCTTCCAGGCACTACATGGAACGGCTCTGCTCAGGGGGAGGGAGGAGGAGGAGGAGAAGCGGCAGTCAGGAGGCTTGTTGTTGTGCCTCTCCCCTCCTGGCATCCCCATTGCCTCAGCACGATAAGAGAGTTTCATGAGACCAGAAGCTCTCGTTCCAATGGTGTATTCAGGGTGAGGCCACAGACCATATTTTAGTTCTTGGGGACCACTGGTAGTACACAGACCACAGGTTGGGAACTAGACATGTCCAAAAAATCATTTTGAATCGTATATCGGAATTATTTCGGATTGTTCTCGCTTTTTGATACGCATTCCGAGACATTGTCTCACAGCGCAACCAGCAATGTAATTCGAACCATTGTTGGCCCATTCTCTAATTGTCTCTTAATGTTTCGTTAATCCCACCCCCCAATTTTTTAAAAATATATATTTAAAAATATATATTTTTAAAATTGTTTCTGCAACCTACCTAGAATGGGAGCTTAGCGCAGCCTAACATGGCTGCCGCTCCCAGGCCAATCAGAAGCTTCCACGATGGACACAAAGGTGGGGGCTTGGGTTGATGAGGATAGCTCAAGAAATGAGGGCGGGAGAGCCCTGTAAAAGTCCCCCCACCCCGGTTCCTTTTTTTTTTTTTTTTGCAATTGCGCATGCGCATCCGCCATTTTAGAAACATTTAGAATAATTACGAATTTTCGAAAATATCTGAAATTTTTGGGTGAAAAAATCGGAAATACTTTCTATATCGAAGCGCCAGCACCCCTGACTTTAGAAACGAGAATTGAAACATTTTTTTTCATCGATCGGACATGCCTATTGGGAACCACTGCTTTAATTCTTATTTTGGGGACAATTTTCTCATCCTCCCCCCTTCCCACACACACACACCTAGTATTTAGGATGAGAAACAACCAAGCATCATCTGGTTGTGTTCCTGCAACTGGACACACAGAGAAACATTCTCCTGGAAGTCAAAGAAATCCTAGAAGAGGAGGTTAGGAGAAATGTTAAGTTGAAACATGACCAAATGAACTTTCCTATTCTACTCCCAAGGTGTTCTGGATCTTGGTTTCATGGGAAGCTTATGACCAATGGGAGCCAGCTGGAGATGTGATCCCATTGCACCCCAATCTACCCCGATCTTGATGTGGCTCCTGGGTGGTAAGGAACATTTGAATTTCTGATCATCACAACTATAACAAATTATGAATGCACACTTCTAACTTATCCACTTATAACTGCTCAATAGGATACCAGCCTTGGTCTTCATGAGTCATGTCTCTTTCTATAAAAAAATATCTTTAAAATGCCAAGGTCATTTCTGTTTTTCCCTAGCGACACTATCCATTCAAAGAGGATGCCTAGCTTCCTTTGTAACATTTCACACTTAAGGGATTCTATATCACATCCTCCATGCCTGGCCTTAGTCCTTGCTAATTCGTCATCTGAGATTTACAGTTGAAAGAGGCCTGTTAGCTCATTTTCCTTCTTTGGGAATAAAACCACAAAGAAAGTGCTGTTGCAACCAAGCCGGAATCCCAGCCAGACCCAAAGTGCCATCAAGCCCAAATAAATTATGAAGTGACTGTTTAGGGCCTAAATAATTAACCCTGCTCCCATTACAAAATATAAAATTTATAAGAGTTTACCCTGCAAGGCTTTCGAGGCCATTAACACCACTATCAGCATACAACTTCTCCCAAGTGCATACCATGGAATTTAACAAGCCATAAATGTTACAATGAGATAAAAATACATACCATGAGCCAACCCTTCCCTCCCCATCAAAAGCCGGAAGGTTCATTTCTTGTTATGTGTAAATAGAAGAGCAAATACTTTGGGCATCTTGAACAAGATATCTTAACCATACACACACCAAAGTATTTGGGCTGAAGTCACATTGGTTAGAGTGCATCTACACTATAGAGATTGATACAGTTTGACATCACTTTCGCTACTCAATGCAATGGAATTCTAGGAGTTGTAGTTTTGCAAACCCTTTAGTCTTTGCTTTGAGTCCCACCCAGGACCGGCCCAAGGGAATCCTCAGGGGTACGCAAAAAAAATTTTGCGCCCCCCCCCCACCGCGCCGCGGGAGGCGGGGTCAGATCTGGCCCCGCCTCCCACACCACGCGCGGGTGCCCTGACCCCGCCCCCACGGCGTGGGGCAGCGTGGGAGGCGGGGCCAGACCTGGCCCCGCCTCCTACGCTGCGTGCGGGCGCCCTGACTCCGTCCCCCACGCCTCCCTCGGTGGGCACCCTCTCCCAGCCAAGCTGCAGCGGGCGTGCGCTGCGGCTTGGCTGGGACAGGGTGCCCGCCGCGGGAGGCGTGGCCAGCCCCGCTTCCCGCGGCAGGCACCCTGTCCCTACGGCAGGCGCCGCAGGAGGCGGGGCCAGACTTGACCACGCCTCCCGCGTCGCGCGGCCATGCCTCCCACAGCGCGGGAGGCAGGGCCTGGACGCCGGAGGCGGGGCCAAGTGTGGCCACGCCTCCCAGGGGCTCAATAGCGCCCCTGGGAACATGGCGCCCAATGCGGGGGGGGTGGCTAGCATCCCGTGTTGGGCCGGGCCTGGTCCCACCCATGGGAGAAAAGCAGGATAGAAATTAATAATAATAATAATAATAATAATAATAACAATAATAATAATAATAATTCCATCACATCTATCTTGTTTGCTGTGTCATACAAAATAATAATAATAATAATAATAATAATAATAATAATAATAATAATAATAATAATTTGGGACAAACAGCGCTGATACTTCAGCAAATGATGGCTCCCATGTTTCCAAATTATAGATCCATGACAGTTCAAGTGGTCTCCAACTGGATTAATTCTACAGTGTAGATGCACCTTTATTCCCCTATGCTTCCTGGACCAAATTAACTTATTTATACAATTAGAAAATCATGTTAGATTAACTGTTTGTTGAGGCCTAGTCTGAGGAGGAGGAGAGGGGCCCTTTGGTGGGGCCTTGTGCTATTTAATTCGAGCCTGAATTAGAGCCCACCACTTCTGTAATGTCTCAGGGAGAAAGTAGTTATTCCCTGGGTGATGGGAATGGCTTTACAGACAGATCTGCTTTTAATGAGGCTGTTTCACATGAAATGCTGCCAGAGGCTCTGCTTCCAGAGGCTCTCCCTGACCCTAGGAAAGATGTGAAGGAGGTGGAAGATGCTGGATTGTTGCTCATAACTCAGCCTCTTCAGTTACAGCAAGATAGTTGCAAGCAGATGCAATTAAGGTTTTCCCAGCATTTGAAAGATAAACAGCGGGGTTCCAGGTGTTAGATAAGTGTCTCCATGGGACCCAATTCGGTTTCTTAAGACTCTTCTGTGTGAGAGCAACTGTGTATTTTCCTAAAACAGTCACCTTTTCATTGCTTTCATGTCATGTTTTTCCTGTTTGGGATTAGGGAATCTCGTTTGGATACAGTTCTTGGTCTAAGTTTTGTAGATTTTGGCTTTATTGTCAGTTTGGGACTTTGTTTATTGCTGCCTCGAGAATACTCTGACTGTAACCTATATTTTGGAATGACTTTTGAAGCTTATGCTTTGGATGTACTTTCACTTTTGCCTTTTACGTATACCTTAGAAATACTTTTGTACTTCTTAAATGGAATGTATTTTTGAACTATTGTTTTCTATAGCACACTCTTTTCTTTAGTAAACTTTTGATTAGTTGATTGATTGCTGTTGGCTAGCTCTTCATCTTGGGTAAAAAGGAGTCACATATGTGGCTGGGCTGCAACACCGTTCTTATTGGGGAGTGCAGAGTTAGCTTGTGATTGTAGTACATTTCTATGAAATTGATCTTTGTACTATAAGCCCAGAGTCATTTTCAATGAATTTTCTTAAAGTCCTCTTAAGGTAAATTAGATATTGATTTGCAGCAAAATGAAAGCACTTGTCATTTCCAAGTAACAACTGTTTCATAGCATTTTTTAAAAAATAGTCATGAAATTGTACCTAAACATGAAATACATGAACGTACATGCACACATATATTTTAAAAACTTTCACTTGCAATACATGAATGGAGAGTACTATGTACCTTGCCAGATCAAAAAGTAATAATTGCATCATTTAATAGTAAGTTCTAAAATCAAATTATGTACTATAAAAAGATGAAGGTTTTTTTCCTGTCTTTAGACTTAACATATCACATTTCGGTGGCCATGCTGAGTTCAAATATTATTACAAAATGGGAGGACTCTTTTTACAGGGTCAATAATGTGTTTATTTCTTTTTTTGGTCAGACAGTGTATTGCTTTTGACCAAAGGCCATCTCAAAAGGGACACAAGCCCAGCTCTTTCTCTCTCTCTCTCTCTCTCTCTCTCTCTCTATATATATATATATATATATATACACACACACACACACACACACACACACACACACATACACACACACACACACACACATATCCTTTGAAGACCCAAAGGATTATTCTAAAACAGAGAAAAACAAAAAAATGAAGCAGTTTAACATGCTCAGCTTTGCTGATGGGTTTTCACAAAGTGCTCTCCAATCTTCTGTACTATGATGGTAAACACGCAGCTTTATATCAGGCTAAGTTTACCGGTGTTGTTGTTTATGATGTTGTTGTGTTGCGTGCCTCCAAGTTGTTTCCAACTTATGAAAGCTTTATCACAGGGTTCTCTTGCTTCAGAGGGGAGCTTCTCCTTGTCCTTCTTCTGAGACTTGTGTCCAGCTACACTATAGAATGATGTGGCTTGACACTACTTTGATGGCCGAATGCTATGACCTCATGGGAGTTGTACCAGGGTTGAATGAAAAGTAATGCCTCCACCTTCGTTACTTGGGTTTGGATGGGAGTATTTTAATAAACACAGAAATAATCCTTAGAATGTGCTCTTCAACTACCACTATTCACTTTTCCACATAATCACCAGACAATTGGATACATTTCTGCAAACAATGAACACGTTTTCTGAAGCCGTCACGGAAGAAGTCCACACTCTGTTTCCGCAACCGGCGTCTCACAGGACCCATTGTGCACAGATCTTCCGATAGCCAAGCAAAGCAATAATGTGACCCACACGTTCTTGTGAAATGCCGATTATGCTTGGAATTTCTCTCTGAGTGATACGACGATCGTCCTGAATCAATCTGTTAGCCTTTTCCTTGTGAAACTCAGTGGTTGCTGTCACAGGACATCCAACTCTTTGTTTGTCATGTAAGTCAGATGTTCCCACCTCAACATCCTTAAACGTACTCGCCCAACAATGCATAGGACTCACATCAACACAATCACCATAAACAACTTGTGCTCTCTGAGGAATCTCCTCTGGGATGACATTTTTTGCTGTCAAGAATTCAATGACCGCACGTTGCTTAAGTTGCATTGACCGACCGTCTGCACAGGGTTCAATGCTTCACACTTTAACAACACAACCATTCAATGCGAAGGCTTCCCCATCTGCACAGGGTTCCATACTTTGCAAATTAACAACACAACCGTTCAATGCTAAGGCTTCCCACCAAATGGAACTAATTGTAGAGGAGAGTCTCCTGAACAAGCCAGTACCTGCCACAGACCAGGACTGCCATCTGTTGAGGAGTTACGAAGGTGGAGGCATTACTTTTCATTCAACCCTCATAGTTTGACAAGGTCTTGAGCCTTTTCTGCCAAAGACGTCAAGTACTTCAGCAAAAAACAATCCCATGATTCCATAGCATCAAGCCATAGTATTTATGGTGGTGTCTATGAAAGAGTTAAACCAACAGAAGCCTCACCATCAATCATGGCATATAGAATTATTGAAAGAGAACCAGATTTTGACTAATTCAGTGATATCACTGTTGTTTCAGACTTTGAACTCTTATAGAGAACTCTTTATAAATTCATTAAAATTTTTGCTCTGATTCAGAGTCTGCAGATGTATTTCTATTACAGCGATTCTATTGTTTTTCTTTCTTTGGAAGCTGCCTCAAGAGACCTAGAAGAACTCACACGACACCTTTCCACCCAAAAGAACTTTTCATAATGTTTTCTAGGGGAGTGATCCGATCACACATTGTACCCTATGCAGACATTTCCCTCTGGATTTTGCAAGATATTTGGAAACCGTTGTCTCGTGCGTCTGGCATTTGCTATGCCCTCGAACTGCCTGGTGGCAAAATTAGTTTATGAAAGACACACAGATGTTGGATTGAAACTTAGATTCAATCATAGATTCCCTTTTATGAAATCTGAAACTAATTTGGGCTGACGCAGACGTGAAAACTGTCATGTACATTCTTTAAAAATATTAGCTGAAGGCACCAACGTGAAGCATAAAACAGCATGGGTATGATCTAACCATTCTTCCCATTAATGGTGCCATTAGGCAGCAAACTCGGGGCTACACGTTGATGAAGAGCACCATCATTCTTTCTGATTTAAAATAAAATCAGGCATGATTAAGAACGTTTTATTCCTCCTGTTATTACATTACTTTGGGACCAACCAGTGAAAAGACAGAGAGAGATAAAAACAGACATGCCGTTAATATGTTGTCGACGTGTGGAATAGATGTGTAGAATTTGCTACCATAGGGATAGCTCTTGACTTGGGTAGGTCAACTGATCACAGATCCTTGAAGGCCTACTTTTTTGGATTCTACTTCTTAGTATCTCAGCCCAACATAATGAGAGTATAATACTGCGAAGGACTAAGAACAACTAAGGTTCTTTCAGACAGGGGGAATCTTTTTATCCCACCGCTGCCACCCATTTGTAAAGGGCTTTTAACGACTGCCACCAATTTGTAAAGATGCAACCACCAAAGACTCAGAGAGGAGACCTTTTTTAAAAAAAATCTTCTTCTTATTCGCTTTAGATGGTAACGCAACTTGGTTTATAATATACGTGACAGAGGCTTAGATGTTGGAGGAACAATAACAAGTTTATTCAAGCACAGAGCTTAGTGGTTACAATATTGTTTCTCACTTAGAGGCACTTTTATTAACAGTTACAATACTAGAATGAGGTAAGACAAACTCTCTAAAGTGTCATTTCTTTTACTTAAAGTAGTTAGAGCTTCTGCCTCTGCTACTTTTAAACCGCAGTCACCCTGTGATATACGATCACAGATTCTCTGTTCCTTACCAGGACACAGACTACATTAAATAAGTCACCAAACTTATTTTAAACCGACTCAAAAATGAACAATTGAGTCTCCTTGATCCCCTCAACCTAGGATCAATCTTCCCTGTGCCTCATCAGAGCACAGACTGACTCTCTTTTTTGAACTCTGCACTACTTCAACAAAACGGCAGTTGGCTCCGCCTAGTTCTCCATGGCAACCAGCCTCTGAGTGCTGAGATGCAATAACTGTAATACTTACCCTTTTAAAACACAAACACACAATTAAACATAACATCTGTAAACCAAAAATTCATACTTCATTACAAATACTAAGAAGTAACTTTTCCAGCCTATGGTTCATGGAAGGCTTTAAGACACAATGGCAGCATATAGTTTTAGGAAATTGTTCACCCTCTAGATTAGGTCATGGAACATGTGGTTGCCTCACAACTCCAGAAATTCTTGGAGGACACTGATTTTCTAGATCCGGCACAGTCTGTCTTTAGACCAGGGCATGTTACTGAGACCTATTGAACTACTCAAATTGCATGTTTTCGAACTGCTAGGTAGGCAGAAACTAGGGCTGACAGCCTGGAGCTCACCCCGAACCGCAGATTCAAACTCCTAACCCTCCAGTCAGCAGCTTTTTTTCCTGCAGCTAGTGGTTTAACTCGCTATGCCTGTTGAACTATACATCCTCTTTATTTATTTATTTATTTATTTATTTATTTCAGTATTTCTACCCCGCCCTTCTCACCCAATAAGGGGACTCAGGGCAGTTTACAAATATGAAGCACACATATAAAAATTACAATAACATTTCAATTCCATTTAAAACTAAGTTACATTAAAACATTCCTAAAATACACATATAAATATACACTTAGTCACATTTCGAGTCCGAACTGGGCCTGTCATTATATCCTGAGACATATAGTTATAGTTGATGCTGCTGAAGAGACCATAAGCCAGAAAATAGTAAACTATTTATTATTTATTATTTATTACAATATTTATATCCCGCCCTTCTCTCCCAACAGGGTACTCAGGGCGGCTTACAACAAAACACATATATAAAAATTGTAAAATGCACTATAAAACAGTTAAAAATTATCAACTTGCAAATTATCAAATTACTATTTCCTATGTAGCTTTGCCTCTGCACATGCCCCTCCCTTCCTGTGAGCTGGTGCCTTTCTCCAGAAAGTTCCAAGGAGAAAAGAAAGCTTAAACAAGTTAGGTCATTGGTATCACTTGTGCCAAAGTAGGTGTGGAAGGTGAGGAGGATCCTCAGCCATTGGTCAATTTTAGATAAGTCAAAGGTATATATTCTTTGTTTGCTGCGACACGCTTTTGCGATGGCCATTTGCATAGTACGGACCCATTAAAGTGGGTTTGCCTTATCATAGCTGTGATAACAATAAAAGGCTTGTTTTATTGCTCTCTTGGAGTTCTCTCCTTTATTTCCTCTCTGAATGCGCTGAACGAACAAGGACACTCCCCAACACTGCTACTGTTGTTTAAAGGCCTGGTCTATCCTATACCTGTGTATTTTGATTTTGTGTCCTAAATGTAACAATTTCATTTTGTTACTCTCTCCCCAATTTTCTAGCTTGTTACGGCCCCTTTCAATTATGTTCCAATCTTCCGATCTCTTAACCACCCGACCCTCCAAGTTTTGTATCACCTGCAAGATTATCCATTAATCTCACAAACTCGTTCTGTTCTTCAATGTCTCCTTCCCGTTTTATTCTGCCAAGGTGAGTCCTTGAAACAAGATAATTTCTGCAGAAAAAGTATAAAAAGGGCCATTAGAAAAAGCTGACCTTATCTGCAGGGAAAGCAAGGTTACCCTGAAAGAACAGCCATTTCTATCTTCTGTCTTACTTCTAACCAAATTTTTTTTCATTTCTTAAAAAAATTTAAAAACCCAAAGTTCCCAAACCCTGTGTGGGAATAAGTGATAAGATGCCACCGAATGTCATTAGTAAGAGACGGTAACAATACCACGATTATTTATGTCAAGGAACGGGGAGCGAAGTGAGGGTTCAAAGAACGGAGGTGGTTTCTAATGTAAATTAAAGCAGATTCGTCCTGGCCACTAATCAAGTGTTTACCTGTTTTCCATTAAAATGGCATCCAATTTAATCAGCCTCCTGTCTAATGCATGCATTTCTCCCTAAATCAGAAGCATTCTCATCATGAATATTTAAATTGGATTTTAAAAGCATGAAAATTTCATTTAAATAAAAAGTGAGGTGCTTGCTGCTCAGGACGGTGGCGTTTGACTCTTTAAATTCCACTTAACAATTGTAAACACATTTTTAAAAAGTTGACGGGGGTCTTCGGGGGGGACGGGGGGATTTAAGTCTCTGTGATTAAAAAACATCAAGTAGCTAATTAGCTTTTACATAAATATTAGTTTATGTACTAACAAAGTGTCTACACTTTAATAACCGCGGAAGGGGGATCAAGCCATAAATACTCAAAAAAAGAAGGCTTTTCTTTTGGGCAAATCTTTTCTTCTTCTTTTTTTTCCAAGGCAGTCTATCAAAAAAAAAAGGCTCCCCGAATGTAAAAATAGTCAACCACATTCAAAGAAGGTGGCTGAATAATTCATTCATCCTCCGCAGTGAGGATCAAACGGAATTTAGACATATGACAACTTCGCTTATGCACTTCGGTTCAGGATCCAGGTTGAGGATGGGATGGTCTGATTCGGGATCTGGAGCCCAACTTCATATATTAAAAGTAATAATAAAAGTTCATTTAAGAGGGGAAGTTTCTTATTGTTAGTTTAATCAGGGCTTCGAAGTATTACTTTTCCTGTTTTATTAATTGGACTAACTGTGCCCAGCCACGTGTTGCTGTGGCGAAATCTGGTGGTATGGGAAATAAAGTACTGAGGAATTGGTGGTAGTTAAGGTAAACGGTAAAGGTTTTACCTTACATTAAGTCATTATAAATGGGTTATATAGCTGTGTGGAAGGGCCTTGAGTCACTGCCATATAATCCAGTTCAAATCAGATAATCTGTATTTTATAGGCAGTGTGGAAGAGGCCTAAGTGAGGCCTAACTCTGCCTGTCCCCTGGGCTGAGTGGGTTGCTAGGAGCTTAGCCTTCTAACTGGCAGCAATTGGATAAAACAATTATTCCTCTCCCTCTAATTAGGACTTTATTTTTCTTTTCTTTTTGTTGTATGAACGTAGAGGCATGGATGAGGGGTTGTGCTGCCAAGTTTAGTGTTTCTGGGATGTGTAATTTTGTTGCTTTGTCCTAGGCCGAAATTTTATTACCCTTTTATATATATATAGAAAGTTTTTATAATGTGTTTTAACCATGTTATTGATGGATCTGTTTATATTGTTTTGTTTTTATGATTGCATTTTGGGCATTAAATTTTGCCAATTTTTATAAGCCGCCCTGAGTCCCCTCGGGTGAGAAGAGCGGGGTATAAATGTTGTAAATAAATAAAATAAAATAAAATAAATAAGCATTATTACTGTGAAGTGAAAAGCTACACCAGACGAGATGATGATGATGATGATATTGTGGGAGTTGAAATCCAAAACACATGGAGGGCCGAAGTTTACCCATGCCTGATACAAGGAACGCCATGGATGTAGCGTACCTGGATTTCAGTAAGGCCTTCGACAAAGTCCCCCACGACCTTCTAGTCAAATGTGGGCTAGACAAAACTACAATTAGGTGGATCTGTAATTGGCTAAGCGAACAAACCCAAAGGGTGCTCACCAATGCGTCTTCTTCATCTTGGAAAGAGGTGACAAGTGGAGTGCCATCAGCAGGGTTCTGTCCTGGGCCCGGTTCTGTTCAACATCTTTATTAACGACTTAGACGAAGGGTTAGAAGGCACGATCATCAAGTTTGCAGACGGGACCAAACTGGGAGGGAGAGCCAACACTCCAGAAGACAGGAGCAGAATTCAAAACGATCTTGACAGACTAGAGAGATGGGCCGAAACTCACAAAATGAAGTTCAACAGGGACAAATGCAAGAGACTTCACTTCGGCAGAAAAAATGGAATGCAAAGAGACAGAATGGGGGACGATGCCTGGTTTGACAGCAGGACGTGTGAAAAAAGGTATTGGAGTCCTCGTGGACAATAAGTTAAACATGAGCCAACAATGTGATGCGGCGGCAAAAAAAGCCAATGGGATTCTGGTCTGCATCAACAGGAGTATAGATCCAGGGAAGTCATGCTAACCCTCTCTTCTGCCTTGGTCAGACCACACCTGGAATATTGTGTCCAATTTTGGGCACCGCAATTGAAGGGAGATGTTGACAAGCTGGAAAGTGTCCAGAGGAGGGCAACTAAAATGATTAAGGGTCTGGAAAACATGCCCTGTGAGGAGCAGCTTAAAGAACTGGTCATGTTTAGCCTGCAGAAGAGAAGGCTGAGAGGAGACATGATGAGGACCATGTATAAATATGCGCTCAACATTCCCCCACACTCGTCCTGGATCGCTCTTCTGTTTTGCAAATGCTTGCAAGGAAGGTTATGGCGACCATTTTTTGGGACAGGAAAGGTGTGCTTCTTGCAAAACCTTAGAAGAGCAATCCAGGACGAGTGTGGGGGAAAGTTGAGCGCATGCACATGCGCAGCTGCAGGAAGGGATACCCGCCTGGTTGAGGACGCAAGCCAAGCAGCAAAGTTTGGTGGGGAAGGACTTTCCAGACTCTTTTATTGCTATGAGAAGTGCCCAGATTTCAATGGGGAATATGTTGAGAAGTGGTATTTGGGCGTGGCTTTCAACTGCATATGGTAAATGTTTTCTCCTATACTTTGTTCATTTTTAATTCCAAAACGTAATCTACTTTCTGGATAACCCTCGTATTATAAATATGGAACTACAGCCTATTCTTTAACTGGATGCCTTTTTTTTTCAACGCTCTAGGTGATTTCGATGCTGATACTCATGCTGATAGGAAGAAGAGGGGCGGAATATGGTGAGGAGGTGAGCATGTGTCAAATCAAATTTCCAAACATTTGATTTGTGGTATATGTGTGTGTATGTGTCTTAACGTCCATGGATTTCATGGGGTTTTCTTAGGTATGTGGTCATCTGAAAATGAAACTGCTGGTCCTTATTAGTGCCTTTGTATAGGTGACCCCAGGTTTTCACTTAGAGCTTCACCTGTTTAGAGTACAATTTATGATCCTATAATACCTATTAACTTGTGTTGTGCATTTAGTGGTTTCACATCATAGAGAAAGTTTCAGATTTTTCCTTCCCACTCTCCTTCTCTATTTGTATGTAATCCATTTAAAGCCTTTTTCTGCCATCTAGTGGTCAGGCCAAAAAGAAAATCAAGAAAATCAAATGTTAACATAATCTATATATATAAAAGAGTGATGGCATCAGGGCAGCGGACAAAACAACAAAACTACAGGCCCCCCAACCTCGAAATTTGACAACACAACCCATCATTCACGGCTCTAGGTTGATACAACAAAATGAAAAGAAAAATAAAGTCCTAATTAGAGGGAGAGGAATAATAGTTTTTATCCAATTGCTGCCAGTTTGAAGGCTAAGCTCCACCCATTTGGTCTCCTAGCAACCTACTCACCCCAGGGGACAGGGACAGTTAGGCCTCACTTAGGCCTCTTCCACAGATTATCAGATTTTAACTGGATTATATGGCAGTGTAGACTCAAGGCCCTTCCACACAGCTATATAACCCATTTAGAATCTTATATTATCTGCTTTGAACTGGATTATCTTGACTCCACACTGCCATATAATCCACTTCAGTGTACATACTAAACATAAAGACAACCATACAACAGACATTCAATACCACCACTACCTCAACAATTTCTCACCAACACCACCAGACAACGCCACAGCAACGCGTGGCCGGGCACAGCTAGTAGTAGATATAAATCAACAGTAGATATAAAAGAACAATGCAAGTATGGTATGATATATTATATATCACATATTGTATGGAAAATTTTAAATTCAATAAAACTATTTTTAAAAAGAATGTCTTTTTTTAACAAACATTATTTCTTTATCGTGTCAGAGATGAATTGAAAATACAGTTATAATGTATAGAAAAACCACAAACAAAAAAAGCCTTGGCATTACCATATACTAAATTTTCTTTGACCAAAAGCAGGGCTCAGGCCTCATGGTAGTAAGTGGTCTGTGGTTAGGATGTAATGCAAGGACAGCAAAGGAAAATTGAAAATATTTTGGCTTGTGGGAGTGCAGCTTGCAGCGGATTTGGGCAAAAATGAGCTCCTAAATCCCACACAAGAAATTTGGGGGCTGGAGTTGAACCATGAGTTGTGAGAAGTTCTTCCCTTCATTCAATTTCACTTCTCGCAGATCTATTTTGTGGAGTATAATTATAGTATCCAAACTATAAGGTGGGTTGAAGTCACTAGCTTGTGATTGTCCTTGTTTAAGACAAACTGATCTTCTGCTTGCCCATCTTTTTCATCATGGTTGGGCTCCTCCCCGTTCTAGAACTTGGAAGAACATAATTTCTTTGTGATGTAACTGGAAGGAAGGAAATCAGAATGCCCCACCAAATGATCAGATACGTGATAAAGACGCTGGAAATAGCTTCAGAACAAGGTCATCTGCTGATGGCTTCTACAGCTCTTGTTCTTCTGCCTTGATCATTGCAAAAAAAGACTCTGAGCCATTTTGACCATGAGCCAGTTTGTCCCATCTCTCTTTACCCTTCTGTGTCTGGGAATCTCTTGCTGTCTTACAGGTGAGTGGAAATGGATGTCTCCAAGAAGGTATGAAGTAGACCATGTTTAGGTCCAGATGAGCAATGAAGATCAATGAAGACCACACTCACATCTTAAATTGCAGTTTGATGTAAAGATTCAAAAACATTTAAACTACTGATGCCTCAGTTAATGTAATTTTATTGGTATCTCGGCTTATACTGGAGTCAATCTTTTGCCAGGTTTTTTTGGTGGTAAAATTAAGTGCCTCGGCTTAAATTCGGGTCGGCTTATACTCGAGTATATATGGTACACATATGTGGTACATAGAGCTCCAAATCCCAACATTCCATTGGATGGAGCTATGCCAGTTAAGTTGGACCACACCACTATAAATGTTCATCTGGATAAACAGTAGAACTCAAAAACACAGCTTGGATATTTCCTTGTTCGATGGCAATTCTCAGAATATCCTTGCTGGCTGGGAATACTAGGTATTCCGATAAGGATCTCTGTTATTTGATTTGCTACAGCTTTATTTTCCTTGAATTAATTTCCCTCCCCAATGTTTTAGCACCAATCAGAACATATAAAGAGGCTGAGAAGATGGACTGGAATCCTCCAACTGCGGAAAACAAGACTGGGATGAACCTAACAGCTTCTCGCTTGGCTGTGGACCATATGGGTGAGCTGTAGACATGTCCAAAAAAATCGTTTTGAATCGTATATCGGATTTATTTTGGATTGTTCTCGCTTTTTGATACGCATTCCGAGACATTGTCTCACATTGATTTTTAGTATCTGGGTTTAGTATTTCCATTTCACAATATTGGATCTCTCTGGTTAGTTCATACATCACTCAATGTGGCTGCGACCGAATTAGATGAACGGCTCATCTACTATAATATTCTTTCCCTTCAACAATGTAAACCAAAGGGGAAAGAATCCCCTCTTGCCAAATAAGAAAACTGTATCTTCTTTTATTTCTTTTAGTCCCCAAATTCCTAGTTTTGCATAAAGTGGGAGACTGAAGATCAGAGGGTTGTTGTATGTCTTTCGGGATGTCTGGCCATGTTCCAGAAGTATTCTCTCCTGACGTTTCGCCCACATCTATGGCAGGCATCCTCAGAGGTTGTGAGGCATGGAGAAACTAGGCAAGGAAGGTAAATATATATCTGTGGAGAGTCCAGGGTGTGACAAGAGTCTTTTGTCAGTTGGAAGCCAGCGCTAATGTTTCAGTTAATCACCCTAATTAGCATTGGAAAGGTTTGTCTCTTGCCTGGGAGGCATCCTTTGTTCAGAGTCATTAGCCGTCCCTGGGGCTCCTCTGCCCTCAGAGTGTTGCTTCTTATTTACTGTTCTGATTTTTGAGTTTTTTTTAATACTGGTAGCCAGATTTTGTTCATTTTCATGGTTTCTTCCTTTCTGTTGAAGTTGTCCACATGCTTGTGGATTTCAGTGGCTTCTCCGTGTCGTCTGACATGATAGTTGTTGGAGTGGTCAAGCATTTCTGTGTTCTCAAATAATATACTGTGTCCAGGGTTATTTATTTATTTATTAATAAATAAATATTATTTATTTAGGACCGGGCTGCGGTGCAGGCTGGAAAGCAAGCCAGCTGCAACAAATCAACAAATCACTCTGACCAAGAGATCATGAGTTCAAGGCCAGCCCGGTGCCTGCGTCTTGTCTCTGTCTCTGTTCTATGTTATGGCATTGAATGTTTGCCTTTATGTGTGCAATGTGATCCGTCCTGAGTCCCCTTCGGGGTGAGAAAGAAGGGCGGAATATAAATGCTGTAAATAAATATTTATTTATTTATTTATTTATTTATTTATTTATTTATTACAGTATTTATATTCCACCCTTCTTTCTCACCCCGAAGGGGACTCAGAGTGGATCACATTGCACACATAAAGGCAAACATTCAATGCCATAACATAGAACAGAGACAGAGACAGACGCAGGCACGGGCTGGCCTCGAACTCATGACCTCTTGGTCAGAGTGATTTGTTGCAGCTGGCTTGCTTTCCAGCCTGTGTCACAGCCCGCCCCGGTTGAAGATCATTCATGCTGATTCTTGTTTTGCCCCTTTCCTTGGATGTCTAAACACAATGGAAGTTTTAAATACAGTGAGTCCTTGGTATCACCTTGATTTGGTTCTCGCTCTGCACCATGGATATCGAAATCTGTGGGTGCTCAAGTCCCATTATATTCAATAACATAGTGCAATAGTGTGCTTTGATGTTGTTTAATTCTCACTGTTGAATTCGCAAGGAAGATAACATTATTCTTGTCTTCTCGGCCCCATCTTTGCACCATTTTAACCTGTTCTTTTTTGTGGAAGTCAGAAGCATCCCTCAGAAGACTGCGCTGACTAATCTGCACACTCTTATCAAGAGATGTATCAAGTGGTACAGAGGTAAATCCAGTGTTTTGTCAATAAGTGGTAAATTAATCATAGGAATGGGAAGGTAGTGTTGCACTTGAGCCCTGGAACACCCTTTCACCCAACACCACACCAGAGTCCAATACTTTAATAAAATAACGTTTATTAAAGAAAGTATATAAAAAGGAAAAAGGCAAAATATAAAAGAGTCCATAAAGATATAAAATGTAATTCTCAAAAGAAGCCAAAGTTCAGTAATCCAAAAATGCCAGGATAGAACACAAAACCAAGCAATCCAAAAGCATAACACTAACATACTGCATATACTTGAGTATAAGCCTAGTTTTTCAGCCCTTATTTTTAAGACTGAAAAAGCCCCCCTCGACTTATACTCGGGTGAGGGTCCAGGTTGGCTTATATTTGGGTCAGCTTATACTCGAGAATATAGGGTACATTTATTATTTTTCTCTATTATTATTGGCAGTATTATTACATTTATTATTTTTCTCTATTATTATTGGCATTATTACATTATTATTTTTCTCCATTATTATTGGCATTATTACATTTATTATTTTTCTCCATTATTATTGGCATTATTACATTTATTATTTTTCTCCATTATTATTGGCATTATTACATTTATTATTTTTCTCTACTATTGTTGCTACTATTACATTTATTTTACTCTTTTATTATTATTATTAATACATTTCTTATTTCACTCTGATCTTATTATTATTATTATTACATTTATTATTTTACTCTATTTATTATTACATGTATTATTTTCCTGTAATTTTTATTATTAATTATTATTATTATTATTATTATTACATGTATTATTTTACTCTATTATTATTAAAAGGATACATAAGCACATTGACATTGAAGAAGATGAGAATAATGATTTGATCAGAGTTGGACAGTCTTATCTTAAATTTGAGCTTTATGTAAATATTCAAAAACATTTAACCTACTGATGCCTCAGTTAATGTAATTTTATTGGTATCTATTTTTATTTCTGAAATTTACCATTCTCGGCTTATACTGGAGTCAATGTTTTCCCAGTCTTTTTGTGGTAAGATTAGGTGCCTCGGCTTATATTCGGGTCGGCTTATACTCGAGTATATACGGTATATCCATACAATGGGTCTCAGGGAACAGAAAATAGTGGCAGGCAGTTGGTGGCTTCCATAGCAATACTATCAGAGTAAGTTGCAGCGCAGCAGTAGATGGAGTCAGTGGAACGCAGAACGAAGTGACATCCAGAGACTTTGGTAAAACTATATACAAAGTTTTACTGTAGAAGACAAACAGACTTGCAGACAATAGACACAGGACTTAACACCAAGGCAGACAGCACAGAACTGAACTGATGCAATCAGTAAAGCATACACACTTGTGTCTGGACACTCCCCAGTTCCAGCCACACATCAAGGTCAACACAGCTTCTCAGCAATTAACTCTTTCCAGACTATAGCACACTCTGGATGATGCAATCAGTATGCAATACAGGCAAGACACAAATTTCATTTAAACACTATCTATACACAAATCCCACATTAACAATTACATTATCCAAAGTGCTGAATTTGGGGTGGAAGGGGTCGGATCGTATCCCATATCTCTGCAGGGCGGAACAGAAGAGCTCCATGTGGCTCTTTGTGAAGCATTGTTACTTCTTGGGCACATGGATCAGAATGCTTTTCCCCTCCATCCAGTGATTCCCAACAGACCTGCCTTGGCCAAGATCGTGGTGGAAGGTTCCATCGCCTTTTCGTTTGCTATTCTGATTTGCCTCGTCGCTTGGTGCTATCTCCAGTAAGTACGACAGCAACTGATGTGATATTCCTGTTGGGAAAGTGACTAGACTTCTAGCACATGGAAAAAGATTCCATGTAAACATTACGAAATTTGGTGGCTTTCATGACATTTATTTATTTACTTATAGTATTTACCGTATATTCTGCCCTTCTCACCCCGAAGGGGACTCAGGGCGGATCACAGAACATAGATTTGCGGCAAACATTCAGTGCCGTTTATACATTGACAAGACAGACAATTGAACATAGATAGAGGTATATATAGGCTTTTCCCCATCTTCGGCTTCTTGGAAGCTTGTGCTTGGTTCCGGCCATGGGTGGCGGGAGGTCTGTCACTCCCTTTCCTCGTTGAAGATCTTTGTTCATAACTTCCTCCTTTTGATTGAATCGCCAACATTTCCTTATGGGTGCCTTAATACCTCCCCACTTTTAAGTGGTCCCCATTTATTTATTTATTTACAGTATTTATATTCTGCCCTTCTTTCTCACCCCGAAGGGGACTCAGGGCGGATCACATTGTACACGTATAAGGCAAACATTCAATGCCATATAAACATAGAACAGAGACAGAGACAGACACAGAGGCAATTTAAACCTTCTCCAGCTTCCAGCTTAATGAGGGTATGCTTGATTCCAGCCACAGGGAGAGCAGCTGCTTCATCATCCACGGTGACAGCAAAGTCCTCATTCCAACGGTGGCTGGGTGATTTTTATGGTGTCATAAATTAGCCTCCCCACATATAAGTGGTACCTAAATTTCCTACTTGATAGATGCAACTATCTTTCGGGTTGCTTAGGTCAACAACGAGCAGGTGCTCAACCCGACACGGGCTGGCCTCGAACTCATGACCTCTTGTTCAGAGTGATTTATTGCAGCTGGCTGCTAACCAGCCTGCGCCACAGCCCGGCCCCTATTGATCTACTCACATTTTGCTTTCAAGCCACTAGGCAGTCAGAAGCTGGGCTAAAGGTCAGGAGCTCACCTTGACCCAGCCTCCAAAATGCCAACCTCTTGACTGACAAGATTTATTGCAGCTGGTGGCTTAACCTGCAGTGCTAAAGCCTGGGACATTGAAGTGGGGTTTAATCTGAATTTGAAAGTCAATCGTGTTAAATACAGCCTCTGAATTAAGTTCCGCATCTTCAATCGCTCTTTCAAAGTTTGGACTAAAACCCCAAGTGGGTTCAATGGCCCAATGGCATGGGTATCATCATTGGCAACATCTTACGTTGTTGTTGAGTCCTCATTGATTGGCAATTACAATAAATGGGTTCTTGGGGAGCAATATTTTCACATATTGCTCAGATGACGAGCAGCCTGGTGAGCAGGGACGGCAACAGGAAGTTTCTCTTTCGAAACATCTGATGAGAATTCATCCAATCTTTCCTCTTTCAGATCGAAAGAGAAGAAACTAAGGCAGCTGGGCCCTTATGTCAAGGCCTATGCCAAAAAGAATTTCTTCTTGAGGCAAATCCAGAAGCAGAAGGAGAATGCTAGAAAGAAGATGCTGAGAGACAAAAAACTGGAAGGGTTAATAAAGACAGGTAAGCGATGCACCTGCAGAGTAATATGTTTTACCAATAAAAAAAAGTGACTAATGGAAATTTCTTGACTAATGAAAAATATACACACCGTGGCTTCCATGCCTTTGGGGTGGCGAAAACACACAAAGTTTCCACCAACTGAAAAGAGCTGTCCAAAATGTTGCATTCATTTAATAAGAGTGTTCAGGACCTTGGAAAGTTATTTCAAAGTCTGGAATAAGGACATGAGTGGATTCACCACATTGCTGAATAAGACCAACCAGTTATCACAAGATTGTTCCTGTTGTGTGTCTTCAAATACACCACAATAGATCTTCAACTCTAGATACAACTTTTCCTTGGCACTAAATATGTTTTCTGCAGGGTCACCTTATTTAGCTAAAGACGTTTTGGCAATGTAACTTTACCAAACCACTTTGCTGTTGGAAAGAAAATCTATTTTTCTAGCTTCCTTCCCTTATTACTGTTCTGTCTACTTATATAACAGAGGCTGTGAAACTGAGTAATATAGGATGATTTATTCCCATTTTACAAATCTGATTAGGAACTGTTGAGTTTGAAGTCTGACACGGTTAGGTAGCCACTAAAGTTCATGAACTTTTTTTCATGTCAAAAGTATTACATAATCATGAACTAAGATTCAGCATCATGCTATAACCTTATTTAGTGTCACATTAATCTCATGGGTCGGCGGTTCGAATCCAGGGAGCGGGATGAGCTTATGTCTGTCAGCTCTAGCTCCCCATGCGAGGACATGAGAAAAGCGTCCCACAGGATGGTAATATCAGTTGGTTGATTGACACGAATCACCTTCCAGGTCTCAATTCCCTCTCCGACGATCTGGCTGTCAGCTCAGAACACACTGAATTAATTATTTAATTAATTAATTAATTACAGAATTTATATTCTGCCTTTCTCACCCCGAAGGGGACTCAGGGCAGAATACAATGAACATATATATGGCAAGCATTCGATGCCATCAGACAAACAACATACAGTATAGACACACACAGAGGCAATTTAACATTTCCAGCTTCACAATTCTGGCCACAGGGGGAGCTGTTGCTTCACCATCCACTAGTGACTGTACTTCCTCATTCCTTTCCGGTATGTTGCTGGCAGTTTTATGGTGTTGTAAATTATTAAATTAGCCTCCCACATAAAGTGTATATAAATTTCCTACTTGACAGATGCAACTGTCTTTCGGGCTGCTTAGGTCAACAGCAAGCCGAGCTATTTAATGGCTGGGCTTAACCCGACCCAGCTTTGAACTCATGACCCTTCAGTCAGTAGTGGTTACTAGCCAGCTGCGCCACAGCCCGGCCCTACTTCATTTGCCTTGTGTTTCCTTAGTTTCAGCTTATTTAAGCTGCTCAGAATTTATTGTTTATTTACAACTACAGTAGAGTCTCACACATCCAAGTTAAATGGGCCGGCAGAAGCTTGGATAAGCGAATATCTTTGATAATAAGGAGGGATTAAGGAAAAGCCTATTAAACATCAAATTAGGTTATGATTTTACAAATTAAGCACCAAAACATCATGTTATACAACAAATTTGACAGAAAAAGTAGTTCAATACGCAGTAATGTTATGTTGTAATGACTGTATTTATGAATTTAGCACCAAGATATCATGATATATTGAAAACATTGACTACAAAAATGGCTTGGATAATCCAGAAGCTTAGATAAGCGAAGCTTGGATAAGTGAGACTCTACTGTATATACAAGACAGATAGGACGTTTACACTGGAGAGAACATTCCATTCTTATCTCTAAACCACATATCTGGCTAGAAAGTGGAATCTTCCCAAAGTAAATGAAAAAATGGATTAGTATAGTGTGAAATTGTGCTAGGAGTTTAAAGCTGTGTGTATGTAATCTTGTAGTGAAGAGGTTAAATGCATAGAGTGGAAATGAAATCGCTAATTTCCACTCTATGCATTTAACCTCTTCACTACAAGATTACACACACACAGCTTTAAACTCCTAGCACAATTTCATACTATACTAATCCATTTTATCAACAGGTAAAGCATCAAACATTAGTCAAAGGCACACTGGAACAACCAAGTTCCAAGCATCATTATGTTAAAACACTACATCTTAATTTCTAGTGTCTATATAACCATCTAGTGATACTTTGTAGAGTAATATAGTAATACAGTTTCTAAACTATCCTGTGTTATACTGTAGCGGAGGAGGAAGAAGAGGCTATGGAAAGACTTTGTCTGAAGGAGAAACAAATGAAAGAGGAAGACAGGAAACCGAAGAAAGGGAAAGGGAAGAAACATGCCCTCAAGAAGAAACTGGGCAAGATTAAGAAAGTAGCAAAATCAGAGGCCTTGAAAAAGGGTATGGGCAAAATCAAGAAAGCTGCCAAATCCAAGGCTATCAAAAAGCAAGTTGGTAAGATTAAGAAAGCTGCAAAATCGGAGGCAGTCAAGAAGAAGGTCGGTAAGATTAAAAAGGTTGCCAAATCCAAGGCGGTTCAGAAACATGTTGGTAAGATCAAGAAAGTCGCGAAGTCAAAGGCCGTTAAAAAAGGTTTGGGTAAGATTAAGAAGGCAGCCAAACCGAAAGCCATTCAAAAGGGAATTGGGAAGTTTGTGAAAGCAGCCAAATCGGAGCTGGCCTCCAAGGATGAAGATAAGGCAAAGAAAGGAGAGAAATCCAAGGTCAAAGAGAAGCCCAAGAAGGAACCAAAGCAGAAGGAAATGCCGATCTTGAAGATGAAGAAGGAAGAGGAAAAGCCTCCCAAGAAGAAAGAGGCGAAGAAGCCGGTGAAGAAGAAGAAGGAAAGTGTGAAGAAGAAGAAGAAGGAAAGTGTGAAGAAGAAGAAGAAGAAGGAGAAGAAAGCAAGCCCACCCCCAAAAGCCAAAAGTAAGAAAAAGCCGAAAGAGGAGGAAGACGAGGAAGACGAGGGAGACGAGGAGGAGTCAGAAGGAGAGGAAGAGAGTGACTAGAAAACAGAAGGAACAGATTAAGATCAAAGTGGAAAGAGGAAAGAGATCTTCTCCACTTGTGGAACGTGCAAAAAAGTCTTCTCCACTCGAGAAGAAAAGGGTAAACTTCCTTTTCTAGCAGTTCTTCTGATGTAGAATCCTGTATTGTCCCCAAATGGTGAGATTGGATAGAAAACACTGAAAAGGACAGCGGATGGTGAGGTTCCAGAGGAAGCATTTGAGGATGGAGATGGGTCTGTTTCCTCAAAACATGAGGAAAGTGTGATCGTTTCTTAAATATTTTCAAAATATTATGTCAGATAGAATACCAGCTATGGATCCCAGTCCACCCAGACTTGCTTTTCATTGCCTCCTGACGTCTTCTAGGATTGGGCCCATTCTTGGCTTTTCCAGGAATTCCAGATATTTTCAATACGATCATGAGACACTGGTTTAAAATAAATTTGTATTGGCAATCAATGGATGCAGCATGTTTTTGATAGCAACGAATAGGTATGCAGATTTGATTATTCACAGATTTATTTATCGTGTCAGAAGCGAATTGAGAATACGGTTATGATGTATAGAAAAACCACAAACAAAAGTTTAAAAATTGGCATTATACTAAATTTCCTTTGAGCAGAAGCTGGACACTTGGAGTGCCTCTGGTGTCGTTGTAAGAAGGTCCTCCATGGTGCATGGGGCAGGGCTCAGACCACATTGTAGCAAGTGATCTGTGGTTTGCTCTTCTCCACACTCACATGTCATGGACTCCACTTTATAGTCCCACTAGCTGTGCCCGGCCACGCGTTGCTGTGGCAAAGTAGTGGTGGTATTGGTTAAAAATTGTTGTGTAATTTTTATTTGACGTTATTTGTATTTTTTAATTAATTTTATTGTAAGTTATCTTTTTATTTATTATATTTTATTATTTCCTTGTATTATTTTTAGTTATTTTCTGTTATTATAGTATTTTATTGTATTAATTTTTTCAGTGTTTTTAATCATTTTTTGTGTTTTTTAGTGTTTTTTATTGGGTTGCTAGGAGACCAAGTTGGAGGAGCATAGCCTTCTAACTGGCAGCAATTGGATAAAAGCAATTATTACTCTCTCTCTAATTAGGACTTTATTTTTCTTTTCTTTTTGTTGTATCAACCTAGAGCCATGGATGATGGGTTGTGTTGTCAAATTTCGAGGTTGGGGGGCCTGTAGTTTTGTTGTTTTGTGGGTCGCCGTGATGCCATCACTCTTTTATATATATAGATTTTCTAAGATTTCCTAAGCTTGGCTCTGAATCTCGTAGTGTAAAGATACAGTAGTCCTATTACTAACTAATATACAGAATAAAACAATGGTAACAGACAAATTATAATCCTTACAGGCGCAGGAGTAATACACAAATACAAACTGTTTACAGCATTACATCAAACATTATATTCATGTTTGTATGCTTTTTCAGTAACAGATAAGTATGTTCAATAACTGAGTACAACACTTTAAATTCCAGTATTGTCCCACGTAGAGAAACGTCTTAGAAATGCATGGTCAAAGGAATAAACAACTGTATATTGTGGTTCACACTTTAGATAATTTATCATAGTCCCATGCAAGTTAATGTTTTGGAGATGCGCAAAAGGATGCGCATTTGTGGCTCACAAATGGAAGGCAGTAGGACCATTATCCACAATTGAAGTGCCACAGCAGAGACACAAACTCCTTAGTGGAATTTACAAAAGCTGCAGAAAAGTCTACTACAAACGCATGAAAGAACCTTCAGAAGCTACCTGAAGAAGGCATTTTAATCCAGAAACAAGGGTTACAAAATACCCGGGAATCCTTGTTAGAGTTTACATTCCTTTTGCGCAGTGCACACCTTTGTTGCTAATAATTGTGATGGAAGATCTCGAGATTCCTAAAGAGGACACTTCACTAGAAATCCACAGGCAAATACAACTAGAATCAACCTTTCCGAGCATTATCAAGGCTTTGCCACTAAGGGGAGCCAAGAGCACGTCCCAAACTTTGCATCTCAAATTTCCAGCCAGATTGAAGTCCTATCCCTCCCTCCCTGGTTGCTTGGTAGGTTGACTGGCATCACTCTTCTTCCCCAGAACAATGGGTTACAACCATCAAAACAGATCAGATTTGAACTAGATCTAGTTTAAAACTCATAGAACTATACAGATGGAAGGGACCCCAAGGGGCCATCCAATCCAACTCCATTCGGTCAAGTAGGAAAACACAAGCAAAGCACTCCTGACCGATAGCCATCCAGCCTCGACTGAAAAACCTCTAGAGAAAGAGACTCCACCACATTACTTCTCACTCCAGAAGCAACTCCGGTTGCTCCTGACACAAAAGAAAAAAAAAACTTTGAAAACAAGATTAAATAACCTTAATTTTAAAAAAGCTAGTTAAACTCTGTGCATCTTTATTCTTTTGCATTTTTGCAAAATTACATCTTTGGTGGAATTCAGAGTGCTCGTTGATTGCAGGTGAACTATACTTCCAGTACCTACAACTCCAAAATGTCCAGGCCAATTCCCCTCAAAACCCACCAGGATTCAAATTTGCATGTCAAGTTTGGTCCAGATCCATCATTGTTTGGGTTCATAGCGTACTCTGAATATAGGTGAACTACAACTCCTATCAATCCCTCCAAAGACCTCCAGTATTTTTTCTTGATCATGCAGGTTCTGTCTACCAAGTTAGTTCCAGGTCCATTGTTGGTGGAGTTCATAATGCTCTTAGATTGCAAGTGAAATATACACCCCAGTGCTAGAATTCCTATAAACCTTGGTGAATTCTCCCCAAACCTCTCTAGTATGTTCCTCTGTTTGCTGTGTGCCATAGAAAAGAATAGGAAAGGGTTACGGGAGAGGCAGTGGGCAGGGTCATGCAAATTCCATACTAATGGAGAGCCAGAAACACTGGGATGTTCTTGGTGGAGGAAAAACAGAAAATCTAGGATGAAATTGTGCCAGACTGAAAAACTTCACTGGATTGGTGAGAAGTGTGGTGTTTGTGGAGGACACTGGCAGGGCTCTTGGACATGTTCATGGCACTCGCCATAACCTGCAATGTCATTGGCGGGATGGCCATTGGTGTCTCCTGAGCAGTGGCAGCCATAAGTATTTGTGGAAGTGGGAGCTTGTCTCACACCCATACATACATATTTTCACTTTTATTATGTGTATAGATTGGAACGGGCACAATGTGGGGTGGCTATATTTCATTTGGAGATCTTAAATAAATCGCTTTGATCAACATAATTTCATCAGTTGTGGGGGGAGGGAGAGATAATAATAACTGGGGAATGTAATTGATAATTTTTAACTGAATGTCTCCTTCGCGCGGAAATGCAGATGGTAACGCCGTCACATGCCCGACCCCGAGTTATGATTAAAAACCTGGCAAACAGGCGGTGACGAAATCCCTCCTGATTATTTCCCCGTCCCGTTGTTTTGTTTGCCCCGTAATGTGGGTCGGTGGGTCAGGCGGGAATTTCTTCCTAATCTATTAGTAAATAAACCCAAACAGATTTTAATTTGCGCCTGGGAAGGGCTGCGGCGGTGGCGGCATGCCACTGTGTCCCGCTCATCTGCATGCGCTGCCAGGCCTTCTCACCATTCATAGAAAATGTTACATTTCCATAAGGTGGGCTGCAATTTGGGGGCAGGGAAGAAGGAGGAGGAGGAGGAGGAGGACGGGAGGGGAGAAAACACTCCCCTCCGCAAACTATATTTGATTAAAGCTAAATCGGCATCACGCAGACACTCTTCTTGGAGAGCCTTGGAGATAATTGAACGCAGAGAGAGCACACCTGCCGCACAGCGCTTGCCAAGGGATCCACATCTGGAATATTATTACTGTGGTGGAAAAGGAAAAAGTGGGCTTGTGGTTCCACTGGGAAGTTCTCCTCCTTCTCTGGCTTCTGCTTCCTCCTCGTCCTCCTCCTCTTCTTTATTATCTTCCTCCTTCTTCATCAGACATTCATAAAACACATTATAAAATACAGCTAGGCGTGTTCAAGTTTAAAAGACTGGGTCTGTCAATTGAGTTCCAGCTTACATAATAGTAATTAATGCTGCTAATTGTTATTCAAAAGCCTGGCCCCACAACAAGCTTGCTCCCTCCTCTCTGTGACTTCTCCTCCCATCTTGATCCATGGCCCTCATCATGTCTCCTCTCAGCCTTCTCTTCTGGAGGCTAAACATGCCTAGCTCTTTAAGCCGCTCCTCATATGGCTTGTTCTTCAGACCCTTGATCATTTGTGTAGCCCTCCTTTGGACACTTTCCAGCTTGTCAACGTCTCCCTCAAATTGCAGTGCCCAAAATCATGAATACTCAAAAGACTATCATGAAGAGGAAAGCTGCTCAAGTTTGGGAATATTAATTTGAGCAAATATACTCTTGGGAAAAAATATGAACAGGGGAAGGATGAAATAATGCAACAATGGATGCCGAACGATAGAACCAATTTGGTATAATAATCTTGGATAGAGATGAGCCTAAACTCCAAGCTTACAAGTTACAAGTTAACAGGGACACCACAAAGATCCAGTTTTCAACCTGTTGCCTTTAAGTGGTCCTCATTCACCAGACCATTGGGCCATTGCTGGTTTTGGGAAATGCAGTTCCTGGGGATTTTGCAGGTTCCAGCTGTGACTCTTCGGAAGCAAGAGGGGACGGGAAAGGCCGCTGAAAGCCGGGCCCTTTGCGCCTCATTTTCTCCCCTTTGTGATGCGAAGGGAGGCAAATGATGGTGCCTCCAAGGATGTCTCCCTAATGACTCTAATCCCTGCAGGGTGATTATCAAATGAAGATACTTTAAGACCCAGCAATGGGCCCTGGTGCCCTGTGGGTCGGCAACAAAGGAGGGATTGCCTTGTGCAGCAGTGCCATTTGCATCAACAGCCATGGGAGATTTGGGCTCAGAAAATGAAGGAAAAAGAGAGACATGGTGTGGGTGGAAGGGACCTTTTTTGGAACTGCAACAGCAATCCCTTACATGTTATTGTCAGTAGAGCTATTATTTATTTTTATTTTTAAAAAATATTTTTTATTGTTATTATTGAGAAAAAGTTACAATTATATAAACATATTCTATACATTTCCCCCTCTTTTATTTACATTCACCCCTGTGCTCCCCTTCCCCAGAGCCATCTCTTCTTCTGAAGTCCCACCAAAAGTTCAATTCTTCATTTGGAGGTAAATTCCCATCTTCTTTTTCCAATAATTTTTCTAGAATTTTTCTCCAAATACTTTCAAAATCATTTTTTTCCATAATCCCTTCTTTACTTTTAAATTTGATGTTAGCTTGTCATTCAGTGCCATTCGCCAAACTTCTTTATACCATTCATTAATTTGTATTTTCATTTCTCCTTTCCAATATTTTGCAATTAATAATCTAGCTGCTGTTAATAGCATGTCTATTAAATTTTTTTCCTTCTTATCTTTCTCATTCTCTTTTTTAATTAAAAGTAATATTTCCACTGGATTCCTTCTAATTTTTATATTTATAATATTTTCTATTTCCCTTATAACCATTTCCCAAAAACCTTTTACATGTTTACAATCCCACCACATATGCATGTAGGTTCCAATTTCCTGGCACCCTCGCCAGCATTTTTCATTATTATTCTTATTCATAATATTTAACCTTCTTGGTGTTAAATACCACTTCCAAATTAGTTTGTAATAATTTTCTTTTATTCTAATTGAGCTATTATTTATTTATCATGTCAGAAGCACATTGAGGGTAGAGTTATCATGCATTTAAGAACACAAAGTTTAAAATTTGGTATGATACTAGATTTCCTTTGACCAGAAGCTGGCCACTTGGAGTGCCTCTGGTGTTGCTATAAGAAAGTCCTCCGTTGTGCATGTGGCAGGGCTCAGACCGCATTGTAATAGTAATATTACATGTAATACATAATATATAATTAATATTTTTATATTGTATAATTATTAGTATTATATTGTATTTCATTATAATATTATTATTAATATTATATGTATATACAATATATTATTATATATTGTTGTACAGTAGTGTCTCAATTATCCAAGCTAAACAGGCCGGCAGAAGCTTGGATAAGTGAATATCTTGGATAATAAGGAAGGATTAAGGGAAAGCCTATTAAACATCAAATTAGGTTATGATTTTACAAATTAAGCACCAAAACATCATGTTTAACAACAAATTTGACAGAAAAAGTAGTTCAATATGCAGTAATGTTATGTTGTAATTACTGCATTTACGAATTTAGCACCAAAATATCATGATCTATTGAAAACATTAACTACAAAAATGGCTTGGATGATCCAGTAACTTGGATAAGCGAGGCTTGGATAAGTGAGACTCTACTGTACTTATAATATGACACCTCTTATAGGAATATACCTATCTAAGATCTGCTTTCGTTTTAATCCATCATGTCATTTTAATCTACCATGCTAACTTTCCAGGATCAATATTAGGAAAAGCCATTGGCGGATTCTGGGAATTGTAGTTAAAAGTAACTTTCCCTAAGAACTAGGCATGATTTGTTTAGCAGTAAGCTGCTGGTCATGAAAACATTGGTCCTGTGTTGGGAGAAAAGGTTTATATATATCAAGCAACTCTTAGGGTAAAGGCAATGGTTTTCCCCTGACGTTAAGTCCAGTCGTATCTGACTCTGGGGGTTGGTGCTCATCTCCATTTCTAGGCCGAAGAGCTGGCATTGTCTGTAGACACCTCCAGGTCATGTGGCTGGCATGACGGCATGGAGCGCCGTTACCTTCCCGCCAGAGCGGTACCTATTGATCTACTCACATTGGCATGTTTTCAAACTGCTAGGTTGGCAGAAGCTGGAGCTAACAGCGGGTGCTCACTCTGCTCCCTGGATTTGAACCTGGGACATTTTGGTCCACAAGTTCAGCAGCTCAGCACTTTTACATTGGTTAAAATTGTTCTTCATTTTAAATATTGTAGTCTTTCTTCATGGGTTTTTTTTTTAACTACAAATAAGATACGTGCAGTGTGCATAGGAATTTGTTCATGTTTTTTTCACACTATAGTCCGGCCTCAGGGCAGTCTGGGGCACCATGAACCAGCTCTCGGCTCACAAAGTTTGAGGACCCCTCTTAGGTCTTGAGGATGGAGCTGTGTTTGGGCCCATTTGTATCAAACTACGCGCAAGGTCTCTCGGCTTCACCAGCTTTCCTCTCACTGTGCGCTTTATGTTGGAGCGAAGCTTTAACGGGATGAATGCGTAACCCCTGAAACCTTTGTGTGTGATTTCTAAAAAGCTATCCCAAAGATCTTCCTGCATAGACACTCTTCCATTCAGCCCACGAGACACATAAAAGCATCAAATGGGTATATTCAGAACAAACACTCTGAAGAGGGTTTTGAAAGGGGAAAGAAAGTAAGTAAGGGAAGAAATGAGCTATAAAAACACGAATGTTTTTCTCCACCCCATCTATAGGTACCTATTTCTCTCACTTCGTTTTTTCACCTAAACCTTTATCATCAAAAGTAAGCTCTATTCTACTATTACCAGGAGATTGGAGCTACTAAGGTAACGTTTTCTTCTTCTTTCCCCCTTTTTGCCTCCTTTGCCGAAGTCAAGAACACTAACCACTATATCTTTTCGTTGCACCTTGAAGGAGACCAAAGACAATGGATCAAAGGCTTTTTGTGGAGAAAGCAAAACATACAATAAAGAACTATTTTGTTTTAATCGAAGAGCTGCAACCTGTGGACATGGACGCACTGAGTTCCTTCGCTAACCCGGAACTGAAGGGACCATAAGCCAGAAAATAGTATTTATTTATTTATTTATTTATTTACAATATTTATATTCCGCCCTTCTTTCTCACCAGCCTGCGCCACAGCCCGGGCCTAGTAAACATTTGCCTCTGTGGCTTTGCCTCTACATATGCCCCTCGCTTCCTGTGAGCTGGTGCCTTCCTCCAGAAAGTTCCAAGGAGAGAAGAAAGCTCAGAGTAAACACGTGAGGTCATTGGTATCACTTGTGCCAAAGTAGGTGTGGAAGGTGGGGAAGATCCTCAGCCATTGGCCAAAATTAGATAAGCCAAAGGTATATATTCTTTTGTTTCCAAAAGTTTGGAACCACCACCTTAAGAAATGGGGCTCCAAAGCGGAATTCACTACATGCGAGTTTGGAGAAGAGCAAACCACAGACCACTGACTACGATGCAACCTGAGCCCTGCCACATGCACAGTGGAGGACCTTCTTATAGCGACACCAGAGGCACTCCAAGTGGTCAGCTTCTGGTCTAAGGACATTTAGTATAATATAGTGATAGGACCAGGCTGTGGCGTGGCTGGTTTGTAGCCAGCTGCAATAAATCATGACTGAACGAAAGGTCATGAGTGCAAAACCAGCCTGAGTCGGAATAAGCTCCCCACCTTTTAATAGTCCAGATTGCTGTTGACCTATGCAGTCAAAAGACAGTTGCATCTGTCAAGTAGGAATTTAGGTACCGCTTATGCAGGGAGGTTAATTTAACTAATTTACGACACCATAAATGGAGGCTGTATGTGGGTTGGGTCCCAGTTTTCTTGATGGGATGATAAAGTATTTATATGTGTATATATGTGTGTGTGTGTGTGTGTGTGTGTGTATGTGTATGTGTATGTGTATATATATACACACGCATACACCTTCTAGCAAGTCAACTCTATGGTTCTAGCAAGTCAACTCTAGCAAGTCAACTCAGATACACACACACACATATATAATTATCTGTCTCTTAAAGCTTGGAAAACAAAGTTAGAGCCCATGCTCTTGGAGGCTGTATGGGGAGTTGCCATGGAACCATAGAGTTGACTTGCTAGAAGGGATATATATATATAATCATCCCGTCAAGGAAATTTGGACCCAACCCGCAGAAGCCGTGATTGTGCATTTCATCGTCGCCTCTTTATGACCGGATTCCACATGTTCTTCTTGGCAACATCTTATGGCCTTATCTCCGCTTCGCCAGCTCCTCATTAATATTCTGTCCATATGGAAGAGTTTTCTATATCATTGTCCATTAACACGGCGGATAATCACTCATTCAGTTATCGGTCTGTCAGCTCCGGCCTCTCCTTCAGCCTGCCAGAGCAAGGAATGCTGGGAGATCAAAGAAGGTTAAATGTGTCTAACATTGTGATCATTACATTTCCCTATAATTAGACGCCTATAATAAAGCTGATCGGAGATAAGCAAATGGTATTAAAGCCTTTTAGGCCTAAAAGACCATATTAGCGAGGCTTTACCTTTGGTGGTAATGGAACACGGGAGGAAGAAACCTATTTCGGCTGATAGGTACGTATATAAGAAAGAGCCTTATATGCCACAAACAAGGAAAGGTCAGGGGTTTGCACACAGGAGCCACGTGTTATTTCTGATGCGCATCTACTGTTTGCGTAAAGTATCACAATGTGAGGAGGTGGAACAACTTCATAAGGAGGTTCATGAGAAATGGGTTCCAAAGGAAACAGGTTTGCTCTGGAAATGGATATGGACATTCTGCTTGAAACTGGTTTTGTTACAGGGAGATCTCGAAGAAAAAAACATTTAGCAATTTCCATGCACTTGCCAAAGACGACAATTCACAGCACAAGATTCTCCAAATAATAATAATGATAATAATAATAATAATAATAATAATAATAATAATAACACTTGGGAAGTGTTCGACTTGTGGTTTTGCGAAACGAAATCCAGCATATCTATCTTGTTTGCTGTGCCATACAACGTCGTTGTGTTGATAATAATAATAATAATAATAATAATAATAACTGAAGAACCTGCTTTGATTGAAGTCAAAAATCAGAAACTCCTCAAAGCACAACAGACAAAAAACCAGTACAAGAAAACCGCACTACAAACTAGAGCTGACAGCTGGCACAACAAAACATTGCATGGAAAGTTCCTTGACAAAATTGAAGGAAAAGCTGATCCACTTACATCATCATGATCCACTTACATCATGCGTGCCAACTCAATACTTTAACACTACGCAATGCATCTCTGTGGCTTTTTTCATCTTTCTGACCTGCAGTTCAAATTCTAGAAGGTAGAAAGCAATACAGAACCAAACTTTTTTCGTCTTTTTTCTCTCTCCCTGAGAAATTAAATCACAACGGCAGCAATAAAAAACCACAGGTCTGTACATCATTTCAGTGTGATTCACACATTAGTGGTAATCTCTATTGCTTGGCATAGGGAATGTGTGAAGTGGCTCTCCCGGGAGAAACAAAAATCCCGGCCATTGTGGTGATATCACACTTTTCCCAGTGTTACTCACACCTGTAATGGCTCCTTCACAGATCCTCTTGCAAGCCATCAATGATGAATATGCATAAGCAAGCCTAAGGAGATAGGTCTAATCCTCTGGCCATCTCATTGGGCCTCCAGCTTTCCAGGAAATCCCAAAACAAACCCTAAAAGTGATGAACTCTACCCCATCATTGTTGTCCAGGGACCAATATGCTGCACCTGAATGAGGAGGCTCCATAATAAATAATAATAATAATAATAATAATAATAATAATAATAATAATAATAATAATAAAACTTTATTTATATACCGCCCTATCTCCCGGATGGGACTCAGGGCGGTTTACAATCATAAAAGCAACACAAATATTACATAACAACATAATACACATTATTAAACAAGGTAAAATAATACAATTATAACAATAAATCACACTGACATGACCATAAAGCCCACATAGTACCATAAAGGCATTACTAATACTCTTTCAGAATAATCCTAAAAGGCACATTTCTGGGTTTTTCTTAACCTTTTTGGTGATCATATTATTTGTATCTATAACCAACCTTTTCCCAAAATTTTTGTATTACAGTAGAGTCTCACTATCCATCATAAACAGGCTGGCAAAATGTTGGATAAGCAAATATGTTGGATAATAAGGAGGCATTAAGGAAAAGCCTATTAAACATTAAATTAGGTGATGATTTTACAAATTAAGCACCAAAACATCAGGTTATACAACAAATTTGACAGAAAAAGTAGTTCAATACACAGTAATGCTATGTAGTAATTACTGTATTTATGAATTTAGCACCAAAATATCACGATATATTGAAAACATTGACTACAAAAATGTGTTGAATAATCCAGAACGTTGGATAAGCGAGTGTTGGATAAGTGAGACTCTACTGTATATTGCAGGACTATATGGTACTATATGGAGCCCCTGATGGCGCAGCGGGTTAAACCGCTGAGCTGCTGAACTTGCTGTCTGAAACGTTGGTGGTTCAAATCCAGAGAGTGGGGTGAGCTCCCACTGTTAACCCCAGCTTTTGCCAACCTAGCAGTTCGAAAACATGCAAATGTGAGTAGAGCAATATGTACCACTCTGGAGGGAAGGTATCAGCACTCTACGCAGTCATAACAGCCCCGTGACCTTGGAGGCATCATTTCTTCGGACACAACTAGACTTAATGTCAGGGGGAAACCTTTACCTTTACCTTATTGTACTAAATTGCCTACTATATGGCCATCTACCATGAGTGTTTTTATTGTGTATTACCTTGCACTAGATACAGCCCGTCGGGTCTTCTCCAACTCTGCTTCTATGTTTCTATGATTCTATGTAAAGTGTGACTTATCTCATTTCATCTGCTCTGGATCATTTCGGAAACCTGTCTAGAGGACTAGAAAACCCCACAAGAAGATACTTTACGTGGCAGAAAGGAATATGGGATAGAGTCAGAGCTAATCCTAATGCTACCTCAAGCATAATTTGGATCAAATCCCTGAAAGGTCTACCCATCTTGGCCATGACAGGTTTTGTTACAAGTGAGCTGTCCAAGGTGATGAAATCTATATCCTCGCAGCAGTTCAGAACCTTGGACAGCTTCTGCAGAGTGCAGTTTCATAGTACAGTTTAATTGCATTATATGATTACATGTTGCCATATAATGTAGTTCAATGCAGTTACAGTAGAGTCTCGCTTATCCAACCTTTGCTTATCCAATGTTCTGGATTATCCAACGCAATTTGCCTTTTAGTAGTCAGTGTTTTTGTAGTCAATGTTTTCAATATTTTGTGATATTTTGGTGCTAAATTCCTAAATACAGTAATTTTTACATACCCTGTTTCCCCAAAAATAAGACATCCCCTGATAATAAGACCTAGTAGAGGTTTTGCTGAATTGCTAAATATAAGGCCTCCCCTGAAAGTAAGACCTAGCAAAGTTTTTGTTTGTAAGCATGCCTGCTGAACACTAGAGCATGCAGGATCAGTAAATCTGCGTACCATAGATTGTTGTACATGGAAATAATGGTAGTAATAAGACATTCTTGATAGGATTCACAGTATGTCTGGTTATGCTGGTTTGCGATGACAGCTACTGGACAGCATATAAAAAATGTTCATTTTTTGTTCAACAATAAATGTGAATATTCTTCTTCATGGAAAAATAAGACATCCCCTGAAAATAAGACCTAGCGCATCTTTGGGAGCAAAAATTAATATAAGACACCGTCTTATTTTCGGGGAAACACGGTAGTACAGTTTAACTGCATTATATGATTATAGGTTGCCATATAATGTAGTTCAATGCAGTTACAGTAGAGTCTTGCTTATCCAACCTTTGCTTATCCAGTGTTCTGGATTATCCAATGCAATTTGCCTTTTAGTAGTCAGTGTTTTTGTAGTCAATGATTTCTATAAGGTAAAGGTAAAGGTTTTCCCCTGACATTAAGTCCAGTCATGTCTGACTCTGGGGGTTGGTGCTCATCTCCATTTCTAAGCCCAAGAGCCGGCGTTGTCCGTAGACACCTCCAAGGTCATGTGGCCATAGGCATGACTGCATGGAGCGCCGTTTATTTATTTATTTATTTATTTATTTATTTACAGTATTTATATCCCGCCCTTCTTTCTCACCCCGAAGGGGACTCAGGGCGGATTACAATGAACACATATATGGCAAACATTCAATGCCAACAGACAACAACATACATTAGACAGACTCAGAGGCATTTTTAACATTTTTCCAGCTTCACGATTCAGGCCACAGGGGGAGCTGTTGCTTCACCGTCCAGTAGTGGCTGTACTTCCTCATTCCTTTCCTCGTGTTTTGCTGGCAGTTTTATGGTGTTGTAAATTAGCCTCCCGCATAAAGCGTCCCTAAATTTCCCTAATTGACAGATGCAACTGTCTTTCGGGGCTGCATAGGTCAACAGCAAGCCGGGGCTATTAATGGTCGGAGGCTTAACCCGACCCGGGCTTCGAACTCATGACCTCTCAGTCAGTAGTGATTTATAGCAGCTGGTTACTAGCCAGCTGCGCCACAGCCCGTTACCTTTCCGCCGGAACAGTACCTATTGATCTACTCACATTGGCATGTTTTCGAACAGCTAGGTTGGCAGAAGATGGAGCAACAGCGGGCGCTCACTCCGCTCCAGGATTTGAACCTGGAACCTTTTGGTCCGCAAGTTCAGCAGCTCAGTGCTTTAACACACTGCACCACCGGGGCTCCTTATAAAGAAAGATATGGGCTCTAAAATCCCTATGTCTTGAGTTAGGAGGGATTGACTGGAAAGTCTTGAGACTCTTCCTCGGGGAAGTAACGGCATCCCTCCTTTCTCCAAAAAACCCTTTTCCGAGAAGCGGCTCGACCGTCCTTCTCGCCGAAGTCTTTCTCACAAGACAATCTGATGGAGCGGCCACGTTCAAATTGTGCCCTCTCTCCTCGAGCCGTTCAGAAGTTTAAGAAACATAATTAAAGTGCAACTGCATTAACATTTATATAAAATATAAGCCCGCTGCTTATCCTGAATCACCAAACAAATTACAGCGGGGAACATTATAAAAAGAAAGAGAGAGGGAAGGAGGGCGAGGGGTTGAAGGGAGGAGAAGCCCGTCTACTTATCAAGCTCCCATTTGAAATTATTGCTGGTACTACAAGTCTAAATGCATAAGATGCCTTAAATACAGGGCCCAACATTTACATACTGATTTCATGAGCAAAGCAAAAGGTATTTGCCGGTAACAGTACAGGACTCAGCATTTTTATTGTCTGAGTAATCCTGGCTTGCTCTGATATGAAAATTCAATTATTTTAGAACTGGCCCTCTCATTAAATTTTGACAAGAAGCACAGGCTCCGTACCAGCTCGGGCTCCGCGAGGCCCAAGGTGCCTGTCAGCTCCCCGGAGGAGTCGGAAACGCAGTATTTTTACAGGGCAAGATAATCTGGAATTTCTTCCCGCATTTTAAAAAATAATAATCAAAGACATTGTAATAGGCGGCATAGGTAACGTGGCCTTGCTTTACAGATATTCAGCTTCATTTGTTGCAAAAAATGTGTACTTAAAAAAAAAAAAAGAAATCCACATCCAAACATGCTTGTACACTAAAACAGATTTTCCCTCACATACATAAAGGTATCCATTAGGAAGCCAATAATATAAACCCATCTGTTAATTTACTATTTTAAATATGCATTTGAAATACATGGTGAAGATTCTGCATTTTTGAAACTTTATAAATTTCCAGCTACATTGCTGTTGCTGCTGCTGCTGCTGCGGTTGTTCTTGTTGTTGTTGTTGTTTATTTTATTTCTTTATTTAAAGTATTTATATTCCGCCCTTCTTTCTCACCCCGAAGAGGACTCAGGGCGGACTACAATGAACATATATATAGCAAACATTCAAAGCCATCAGACAAACAACATACAGTATAGACACACACAGAGGCAATTTAACATTTCCAGCTTCATGAGGGTATGCTTGATTCCGGCCACAGGGGGAGCTGTTGCTTCATCATCCACGAGTGACACCGAGTGCCGTACTTCCTCATTCCTTTCCACGTGCTGCTGGCAGTTTTATGGTGTTGTAAATTAGTTAAATTAACCTCCTGCATCAAGACAAAGTACTCTTCTTAATAGGGACTGCAGGAAGACTCGTTCTGGCAACAGTTTGGAAACAAAAAAATATTCCCACTATAGAAGATTGGATCTTAAAGCTTTTTGATATAATCCAAATGGACAACCTAACACAAAAGTTACAAGATAAAAAGGAAAAAACAGACTGGTCAGGTTTTAAAGACTTTATTCGAAAAGAAGGATACACATTAATAATAGACATATCCAACGTTTGAAATACCTCTATGATATTAAGATGGCAAGACTGGGAAAGACTACAGAAAAAGAAAATTACGACGGTAGATCCCAAGACGACAATGGGAAGTCTTTTTTTTTTCTCTCCTTCTTTTTTTTATTATTATTTTTTCTGTTTTTTTTAAATTATTATTATTATTATTATTATTATTATTTTGTTGAACTATCTCTATTACTTATTCAATCCTTGATTTTCATCTTGTACTTTAATCTCTCTAATCTTTCACCAATGTTTTCCTCGCTTTCACTGTATACATTACTTATATATTACAATAAAAATCACTATTAAAAAAATTAACCTCCCGCATAAAGCGTACCCAAATTTCCTACTTGACAGATGCAACTGTCTTTCAGACTGCTTAGGTAAACAGCAAGCTGGGCTATTTAATGGTTGGAGGCTTAACCCGACCCGGGCTTCGAACTCATGACCTCTCGGCCAGTAGTGATTTATTGCAGCTGGTTACTAGCTGTTGTTTTTGTTGTTGTGTGCCTTCAAATCCTTTCCAACTTATGGGAGCTCCAAGATGAATCTACCAAGGGTTTTTCTCAGCATTTGATGTTTAATAGGCTTTTCCTTAATCCCTCCTTATTATCCAAGGCAGGGGTCCCCAAACTAAGGCCCGGGGGCCGGATGCGGCCCTCCAAGGTAATTTACCTGGCCCCCACCCTCAGTTTTATAATATATTTTTATATCATTTTAAATAATATAATATATTGTATATACATATAATATTGATAAAAATATTATAATGTTATACAATATAATATTAATAATACCATATAATAATATTAATTATATGTTATATATTACATATTATATAATAGTATAGTGGTATAGTTCAATATAGTAATATATAATGCTAATATTGTGCTATACTAATAATATAATATATTGTATGTACATACAGGTGCTCTGAGTCCCCTTCGGGGTGAGAAGGGCGGGATATAAATGTAATAAATAAATGTAGTAAATGAATAAATAAATAATTTTAGACTTAGGCTCGCCCAAAGTCGGAAATGACTTGAAGGCACACAACAACAGCAACAACAACAACAACAACAATCCTAATTCACTTGACTATCTCATTGGCCAGAAGCAGGCCCACACTTCCCATTGAAATCCTGATCAATGTATGTTGGTTAAAATTGTTTTCATTTTTTAATATTGTATTGTTCTTTCATTGTTGTTGTTGTTTTGCACTACAAATAAGACATGTGCAGCGTGCATAGGAATTTGTTCGGGTTTTTTTCCAAATGATAATTCGGCCCCTCCACAGTCTGAAGGATAGTGGACCGGGCCTCTGCTTTAAAAGTTTGGGGACCCCTGATCCAAGGTATTCGCTTATCCAAGCTTCTGTCGGCCCGTTTAGCTTGGATAAGTGAGACTCTACTCTGTGTGTATGCGTGTGTGTATGTGTGTACACACACACACGCTGGATTTCGTATCACAAAATCACAAGATGAACACTTCCCTGGTGTTTAGGACTGTGAGATGTATGACGATGATGATGATGATGATGATGATTATTATTATTATTATTATTATTATTAACAACATTGAGGCTGGGTGGCCATCTGTCAGTGGTGCTTTGCTTGTGCTTTTGGTGCACAAAGGCAGAAGAGAGTTGGACAAGATGGCCCAAGGTGTTTCTTCCAACCATTTTTATTATTTTTATTATGATTATGATTATTATTGAAGCTATATTTCTTCCCGTTTGGTTTTCCATTGGGCCATTATTCATTCTTTGGTGAATTGCGAACATTGTTAGTGAATTGTGAAACTGCATTGAGCATTGGGCCCGGACTGTGGTGCAGGCTGGAGAGCAAGCCAGCTGCAACCAGCTGCAATGAATCACTCTGACCAGGAGGTCATGAGTTCGAGGCCCGCTCGGAGCCTATGTTTGTCTTGTCCTTGTTCTATGTTAAAAAGGCATTGAATGTTTGCCTATATGTGTAATGTGATCCGCCCTGAGTCCCCTTCGGGGTGAGAAAGAAGGGCGGAATAGAAATGCTGTAAATAAATAAATTTCTAATGTGCTTTGGGCCTTTCCGATGTGCATCATTGACTTATCTTGTGTACTTCAAAGCCAATATCCTCAACAGGATGCTGGTCTCAATGCGCATAAGTGCCATTGCCCATGACAAAGGATTGGACATATTTCATGTTCATCCCAAAAATCTATCTCTGCTCAGCCCCAACTTCATTTGGACGGAAGCCCATTTCCCTTAAAGAAACATTACCTTCCAAAGACTGACATTTTTCAAGGAGACCTTGAAAAACGAAGCCAAGGAATATCCTTCTTCCCTCCATCCCATGATTATTGATTCGGGAAAAGACCATCAGTGATATGAACTTCTTGGAAAGCACTGGTTGGTCATTTTTCCTCCTCTTTTTCCCTCTGTCTCTTTTCCAAATTTAATTAACTTTCGCGAAGGTCGTGTGTTTCTCTATCTCTGATAGACCTGGGGTGTCACTCAGGGAGAAAAGAGGGCTGTTGCATTATCTTGTTCGAGAAAAACTCTTCTTTCTTCGCCACAATGAAAACAAAGAAAGGAAGGAAGGAAGACGGAGTAGTATTGGTCGCAATCAGGCCAATTGAATGAAAAGTCCTTCCCTCCTTGCCTGCCAGCGAAGCATTTTCCTTGCCATATTCTTCATGATGGAAGGCACATTTCTATAATGGAATTCAGTTGAGAGCTAAATTGTCGCCAGGTTGTATCAGGAAAATTATAACAATGAGAACGGAATTCATATTGTGCCTTCGCTAAGAGCAGGAAATTAAGACTTTGCAATTAAGGCAGTAACCTAAAACTTTAAAATAACTTAAACAGCCGGTGAATACATGTAATGCCCCGTACTTATCTGGAAATGTGGGATTGGCAGCCTTTTAAACGAATACAAGCGGAGCACGGACAAGGTGTGTGTTATGTCCTCGGAAGAGAGATCTGTCATTTTCCTCATTGTGCGCAAATGCCCCTGGTATTGAATATCTTTTTCCCACAAATTCACAGGCTTCCCTCGCAAGGCGCTCGGAGCAAGAGCAAGAGGAGTGTAATGTTATCGTTTCAATGGAGGCTGCGTACACAGATCGCAGTTGTCTCCCCGACAAGTGCGGGGTTTGTGGCCTTGCCAAAAGTGACCTCTTTCAAGGCAGCTTGCCATTGTCTCTCTCCGTCGCTCCGTGGACCCAAAGGGCTCAATTAGAGCGAGCCATCTGAGAGTCCCAATGGGTCCAGGCAAGGCAGGGTTATTTATTTTTTATTTCATGTCAAAAGCATTGCATAATAAATAAGTTTAAAAGTAATAAAATAAAGGAATCACAAGTAGCTAAATAGTTTTAGACCAAAAGCGGGCAACAGGGCCGGGCTGTGGCGCAGCTGGCTCGTAACCAGCTGCAATAAATCACTACTGACTGAGAGGTCATGAGTTCGAAGCCCCCGGTTAAGCCCCCGACCATTAAATAGCCCGGCTTGCTGTTGACCTATGCAGCCCCGAAAGACAGTTGCATCTGTCAAGTAGGGAAATTTAGGTACGCTTTATGCGGGAGGCTAATTTAACTAATTTTCAACATCATAAAACTGCCAGCAAAATGTCAGAGCGAGCGGTTTGGATAAACACACATGCAGCGGAAGATCAACGAAGAATCACTGGCACCAATAAATAGGCTGAAGCCTGTTTGGCTTTCTTCAAAAAGTTTACTGACAAACGGAAAACTCTCAAGACGACATATACATACAGAGTGCAAATAGGCAGAGAGCAGAGGGTAGAGAGCAGAGCAGATAACACAGCAAGCTATTTATAACCACCTCTTCTGTCTGATGCAATACACAGTTAACTCTTTACACACTCGCATAGTGGACAGCAGACAGCATGATGCAATCTCCAGCTCACATTGCAACACTATAACTCAATTACATTTAAACAACTCTATATACAATCATTCCCACTTCAACACAAAACACAAGGAATGGAATGAGGAAGTACAGCCACTAGTGGACAGTGAAGCAACAGCTCCCCCTGTGGCCGGAATCGTGAAGCTGGAAAAAAAATGTTAAATGCCTCTGTGTCTGTCTATATTGTATGTTGTTTGTCTGTTGGCATTGAATGTTTGCCATATATGTGTTCATTGTAATCCGCCCTGAGTCCCCTTCGGGGTGAGAAAGAAGGGCGGAATATAAATACTGTAAATAAATAAATAAATAAACAGTGACCCCATTGTCCATAGCTTTAAACAACTCCTCTTCCATACATGAGGCAGGACATTGTGGACAAGCAGCCATATGCGGAGTTGTTTGTTCAGCTCCACAGTCACACAGGGTGGAGGATTCTTCCAGGTAGTGCCATCTTGCCAGGTTGTCTTTTGATCTTCCCACTCCGCTTCTGAGTCTGTTCAGGGACTTCCAAGTTGCCCATTCTTGGTTGACCCTTGGAATAGGAATTGCCTGGTTTAGCTGCCCAAAGGGATACTCTTGCTGTTTCTGGAGGAACAAGAGGAGTGGTGGTTCTCATGAAGCTTTTCCTTGATTTACGTCTACAGGGCAGAGGTTGATACTCATGCAGTGGGTGGTTTTCGCAATGTTCAACCTTATTTCTCTCACAGTTAGAAACAACTTCCCATCGCACATCAGGAGGGGCAATGCCAGCTAACTTGTAGAGTTTATCAACAGGTGTAGGTTTGAGGCCTCCTGTGATTATTCTGCATGTTTCGTTCAGTGCTATGTCCACCCGCTTAGCGTGGGAAGACTTGTGCCAGACATTACAACCTTAATGGCACTTTACCTTGCTCCTCACTCTACATGCTATAGCACTTTAAGTGAAATTGTTCCCTTGTTCCTTCTTTACTCATTTTTATTCTATTCTTGGACCTGGTGGAATGATGTATTAGTCACCCTCTGCTGTGCAGAACAATTTGATATTCCGTTTTTTAATTAACTATGTTTTTATCTTATATTGCGTTGTTTTTAAATCTCATTGTTTTAGTTGATTGTGTGCATTGTATGCTATGTTGTTGTCATATCCTCGTTGTAAGCCACCCTGAGTCCCCGCAGGGAGATGGTGGCGGGGTATAAATAAAGATATTATTATTATTATTATTATTATTATTATTATTATTGAAACAACGACGTTGTATGACACAGCAAACAAGATAGATATGCTGGATTTCGTATCACAAAACCACAAGTCGAACACTTCCCAAGTGTCTAGGACTGTGTGATGTATTTTCGGATGATGCGTGCAGATCCCAGCAAGGTGGCCTTTTGCAGTTGGCAGATCGTAATTTTGTCAATGCCTATTGTTTCCAAATGCCGGCTGAGATCTTTTGGCACGGCACCCAGTGTGCCCATCACCACCGGGACCACCTGCATGGTTTCTGCCAGAGTCTTTGAAGTTCAATCTTGAGGTCCTGATAGCGGCTGAGTTTTTCCTGTTGTTTTTCATCAATGCGACTGTCACCTGGGATGGCAACATAATAATATTAATAATAATAATAATAATAATAATAATAATAATAATAATAGGTCACTGGTTTCTATGCCTTTTCTAAACCAAGCTTGGACATCTGGCAACTCTCGCTCCATGTCTTGCTGGAGTCGGCCTCGCAGGATCTTGAGCATTACCTTACTGGCAGGTGAAATAATGGCCACTGTACGGAAGTTTGAGCATTGCTTGGCATTTCCCATTTTGGGTATGGGGATATACATTGATTTTTTCCCAATCTGATGGCCATTCTTGTGTTTTCCATATTTGCTGGCATATGGCATGCATCACCTTGACAGCATTACCTTCCGATATTTTAAACAGTTCAGCTGGGATCCCATCATCTCCTGCTGCCATGTTATTAGCAATGCTTCTTAAGGCCCATTCAACCTCACTCCTCAGCATGTCTGGTTCTACTTCACTCACCACACTGTGAAAGCTATCCTCTATATTATTATCCTTCCTATAAAGATCTTCTGTATATTATTGCCACCTTCTCTTGAGCTCTTCAGCTTGACCTCTTCAGCTAGGATCCCGTCATCTCCTGCTGCCTTGTTATTAGCAATGCTTCTTAAGGTCCATTCAACCTCACTCCTCAGCATGTCTAGTTCTACTTCACTCACCACACTGTGAAAGCTATCCTCTATATTATTATCCTTCCTATAAAGATCTTCTGTATATTATTGCCACCTTCTCTTGATCTCTTCAGCTTAACCTCTTCAGCTAGGATCCTGTCGTCTCCTGCTGCCTTGTTGTTAGCAATGCTTCTTAAGGCCCATTCAACCTCACTCCTCAGGATGTCTGGTTCTAATTCACTCACCACAACATCAAAGCTATCCCCTATATTATTATCCTTCCTATACAGATCTTCTGTATATTCTCACCACCTTCTCTTGATCTTTGGCAGAGAATGCAAAAGACCTTGACAATCTCCAACTCCTGTGATTCCATAGCACTGAGCCATGGCAGTTCAAGAAGTGCCAAACTGACTTCATGCTACAGTGTAGACCAACCCGTCTTCTCCTCCTGTTTCAGAAGCTTGGAGCAACCACCAAGAAGGACCTCTCCCATGATCTAACCATGATCTACATGAGACAGAGATAAAGGTCCTAACGTAAGATCTCAAAACATGGACTTGCTCAGCTCAAAGGGGAGATGGTGGCCCTTCAAGGGATGACTACCTCATCCAAGAGAGAGCCAGCAAGGTGCAGTGGTTTAAGCATTGGACTATGACTCTGGAGACCAAGGTTTGATCCTGTGCTTGGCCATGGAAGCCCAATGGAGGAACTTGGATGAGTCACATGCTCTCAGCCCCAGAATATCCCACGTTAGGGTCACCATAAGCCAGAAAGGCCTTGAAAGCACGCAACAATTAAGACACCAACATTGGCATACCAACTTCAGAACAACTGACATACAACTTCAGAACATGACATACAACTGTCATGAATTATCCTTGAATGGAATAATTCAACAGTCATTTCTTTTATGTCATTATGTATTTGATACCTAGTACCAAAAATATAGCAAAATCTCTCCCGGAAAATGCAAATGAGGATTTTAATTAATTTCTCTTCCTCCCATCATTTCCAGAGTAAGAATGGGACATATACACACATATATATATATTTGACAGCATCCTACTTGCTGAACCCAGAGTCCGAGCCGCCTTCCTCTCCGAGTTTTCCTTCCTGCCTTATTGTCTATTCTGTGCAGCTATTTAAAATATGTTGAATATCAACAATAGATTTTGCGGGCGCATTGTCAACTTTTGTATGAAGCAATCTCGCTTGAATGAGACGATCCCGGGGCTTTTTCTTCCCTGCTCTCGGCCGGCGCCGGATTCCTGCTTGAATGTGAGGAGCTGATAACGGGACAAATTTTGACTTTGCGTTATTGCATTTCATCCGCATTATTCATTTTGGTGAAAATCTTTTTTTCGGGGGGAGGAAAAAGAGCCTTTACTGAAAATTGCATGCCGAACCAGGTAAGCCGCGGGAGAACTCTTGTCCATCTTGTTCGGTTTAATTAGACATGTGTTTACGTTCCGGGAAAGTGGTTGAACATATTGCTACATGTACCTGTTCGCTTGCCTTAAAACCTGTCTGAAGGCTCAAGAGAAAGTGGAAATGCATGGCGAGTATTGGATTACCTTAGTCTTGGCTTTGGAGCAATCTTAACCTGAAAATAATTTGGGCTGCAAAAGATTGTTTTCCTTAGGATGGAATCGTTAGCTCAACTTTTAAGATGGAAAATCGTGGTTTTCTCAATTACTTTGGAATGAAAAATGATCTAGATTCCATATTCGACAATGCCTAGCACTTTATCACCATGTCACTGAAAATACTGAGTTGAAAAAGACTTCTCTGTGACCAAAAACTTGCAACCTTTCTATCAATATACATAATGCAAAGGATAGCAGTCTGGGATGTATAGACCCAGAGTAAAATAATAAGTGTAATAGTAACTAATAATCTAGTAAAATAATACATGTAATAATTATAATAGAGTAAAATAATAAATGTAATAGTAACTAATAATTGAGTAAAATAATACATGTAATAATTATAATAGAGTAAAATAATAAATGTAATAGTAACTAATAATCTAGTAAAATAATACATGTAATAATTATAATAGAGTAAAATAATAAATGCAGTAATAACAATAATAGGAAAAAAAATAAATGTACCGTATATACTCGAGGATAAGCCAACCTGAATATAAGCCAACCAGGATAATCACTCGAGTATAGGCCGAGGAGGACTTTTTCAGCCCTAAAGAAGGGCTGGAAAACGGCTTATACTCAAGTATATACGGTATTTAAAATTTGAGATATTTGGAGCAAAACTTGGTAACCAAACGCGCACTTTGGTGATGGAAGGTTTCAGGTTTGAAAGACCGTTGGCTAAAGAGTAGATAAACAATACTAAGCTAGATAAATGTGGCAGATTAAAGCCTCATATGCATAGCATGACAGCAGCAAAGGAGAACTCAGTCATGAGATATTGGATCCGTGTTTTCGTTCACAATATTCTCTGCATCCGAGAGGTTTCAGTGACATGAAGGCTGATATCTTCCTTGTCAAGACTTATTGCTGGAGACGCAAGAGAGCTGTTTACTAGCTCTTCAAACCGCGGGAAGAAGTGTCGGTGAAAAGATCAGCAAAGGACGTATCAGCATCAATTCTACTTTACAAGAGGTGCTGGTTGTCAGGCAGAAATGGAAAAAAAAACAGAAGAAAAATGGAGAGAGAGAGATGGACAGAGAGAGAAAAGGGAATTATTTTATTATGACACAGCAAACAAGATAGATATGCTGGATTTCGTATCACAAAATCACAAGTCAAACACTTCCCAAGTGTCTAGGACTGTGTGATGCATTATTATTATTATTATTATTATTATTATTATTATTATTATTATTATTATTTTATTATGACACAGCAAACAAGATAGATATGCTGGATTTCGTATCACAAAATCACAAGTCAAACACTTCCCAAGTGTCTAGGACTGTGTGATGCATTATTATTATTATTATTATTATTATTATTATTATTATTATTATTATTATTATTATTTTATTATGACACAGCAAACAAGATAGATATGCTGGATTTCGTATCACAAAATCACAAGTCAAACACTTCCCAAGTGTCTAGGACTGTGTGATGCATTATTATTATTATTATTATTATTATTATTATTATTATTATTATTATTTTATTATGACACAGCAAACAAGATAGATATGCTGGATTTCGTATCACAAAATCACAAGTCAAACACTTCCCAAGTGTCTAGGACTGTGTGATGCATTATTATTATTATTATTATTATTATTATTATTATTATTATTATTATTATTATTTTATTATGACACAGCAAACAAGATAGATATGCTGGATTTCGTATCACAAAATCACAAGTCGAACACTTCCCAAGTGTCTAGGACTGTGTGATGTATTTTCAGATTGAGATCCCAGTAGGGTGGCCTTTTGCAGTTGGCAGATTGTGATTTTGTCAATGTCTATTGTTTCCAAATGCCGGCTGAGATCTTTTGGCACGGCACCCAGTGTGCCCATCACCACCGGGACCACCTGCACTGGTTTCTGCCAGAGTCTTTGAAGTTCAATCTTGAGGTCCTGAGAGCGGCTGAGTTTTTCCTGTTGTTTTTCGTCACCTGGGATGGCAACATCAATGATCCAAACCTTTTTCTTTTCCACAACTGTGATGTCTGGTGTGTTGTGTTCCAGAACTTTGTCAGTGTGGTTTGGAAGTCCCACAGTATCTTAGCGTGCTCATTTTCCACAACCTTTGCTGGTTTGTGATCCCACCAGTTCTTTGCTGCTGGGAGGTGGTACTTGAGGCATAAGTTCCAATGAATCCTTTGGGCCACATGGTTGTGCCTCTGTTTGTAGTCTGTCTGTGCAATTTTCTTACAGCAGCTGAGGATATGATCCATGGTTTCATTGGTTTCCTTGCACAGTCTGCATTTTGGGTCATCAGCTGATTTTTCGATCTTGGCCTTGATTGCCTTTGTCCTGATGTCTTGCTCCTGGGCTGCAAGGATCAGGCCTTCTGTCTCCTTCTTCAGGGTCCCATTCGTGAGCCAGAGCCAGGTCTTCTCCTTATCAGCTTTTCCTTCAATTTTGTCAAGGAACTTTCCATGCAATGCCTTGTTGTGCCAGCTGTCAGCTCTAGTTTGTAGTGCGGTTTTCTTGTAATGATTCTTAGTCTGCTGTGCTTTGAGGAATTTCTGATTTTTTACTTCAATCAAAGCAGGTTCTTCACTTTGCTTTACATATTCATGTTATTATTATTATTATTATTATTATTATTATTATTATTATTATTATTATTCCCTGCCACCATCTCCCATAAGGAATCAGGGCGGCTTACAAAATAACACACAGTTGTGCCATATAATAATAATACTAATTATTATTATTATTATTATTAATTTATTTATACCCCACCACCATCTCCCCATGGGGACTCGGGGCGGCTCACAATGTTACAAAAGTAACAGCGCAAATACATTAACAATATACACAGTTTAAAACACAAGAAGATGATAAAACAGAAGTTAAAACAAAGGTTTATACAACAGTAATAATATCAAACACCACCAATGCCATTCAGTCAACTTCAAAAGTGTGGGGGGGGGACTATATGTTGTTGTAATGAATACAACATATAAAATCAATAACACGTTAGATAAAACCGAACATATAAAATGAATAAAAACAACCTTTATTAAATAGAGTCAGTAAAATATGGCTGTAGCCATGATTAAAAGATCCTGGTGGCACAACATGTTAAAGTGGTCAGCTGCTGAACTTGTGGACCGAAAGCTCACAGGATGGCCATCTGTCAGGGGTGCTTTGAATGAGATTTTCCTGCTTCTTGTAGGGGGTTAGACTGGATGGCCCAACTCTACAATTCTATGATTCTACGATAAGGCTTGAGTATCTTCCTAACAACAAGACATAAGAATTGGTGTCATCCAATAACAATAACTCATAGTGTCGTGGACTCTTTTCCACCTGGAAACTGGAATCTCGGGAAGCTTGGTTCACAACGACAAGGCTCTGCCCTTGAGGCATCCGGACCTACCACGTGGCTCTGCACATCCAAAGGTATCCAATTTGACCAGGAAATGGCACATGTTTTGTTTAGACAGTCATTTTGGTGTCACTCCCTTTGATAGTGTCACCCAGTGAGTTAAAGCTTATAGGAACAAAGACAAAGGATGAAGGACAAGCTATGGTTGAGGTTTATCAAATGTTGCCTACGAGGTCAGAGGCATGGTATTTGAACTTGAGGGATGACTCAGTATATTAACAGCCGATTCAGGACAAGAGTGCTTGGAAATGTATGTGATGCATTGCAGCAAGGTCTGAACTCTAGAAGCCAAGAAGATGAAACTATTGTCCTGTGAGGTGTTGGGAAAAAATGATAATATCTGGCAAAGTGGAAGGCGGTAGGAAAGAGAAGGTGGATGGATTAAGTCAAGGGACGAACAGCTTTGCTGACTTTGCAAGACCAGAGCAAGGAAGTTGATGGCCAAGGTCTTGGAGCTCTCTTATTTGTAGAGATTGGCTTGGTGGTCAAAGGAACAATTGGCCACAGAATGACCTGCCTTTTAAGATGTTTCAGACAACATCATGTCATAGGATGGTGCTAATGGCACAAAAGTTCCAGCTACAGAAACAGGGCATTACAACACAACAGGCATGGGTCATAGTCTCCATGCTTCATTTCTGAAAGTCCTTGTGCCAACTGGGTGACCATGGTAGTGCTCATCCAAGCTCTTTTTCAAGCCCTCCAAAGAAGGAGAGTCCTTGTAGTAAAGAAGGTGACACCCCGATGGTGCAGCGCATTAAAGCTCTGAGATGCTGAACTTGCAGACTGAAAGGGAATCCGGGGAGCGGAGTGAGTGCCTGCTGTTAGCCCCAGCTTCTGGTAACCTAGTAGTTCGAAAACATGCAATCGTCAAATGGGCAAAAAACATTGGACGGCCAATTAAAATAACAGAATGGGAAAAGATTTGGACAAAAAAAATTAAAATATACTTATGCTACGGACTTAAAGGAAAATTGGTTGAAGATGCTTTATGTGGGGAGGCTAATTTAACCAACTTACATCACCATAAAAAATGTCCAGCCCTGTGCAGAAGAATGAGGAAGTACTCCATCAAGGACTCGGTGTCACTGTGGATGATAAAGCTGCAGCGCCTCCTGTGGCCGGAATTGGGCATACCCTCAGGAAGCCAGAAGCTGGGAATGTTAAATAGCCTCTGTGTCTTTGTCTGTGTGTGTTCTATGTCTAATGGCGTATAATGTTTGCCATGTGTATGTGGATTGTGATCCGCCTTGAGTCCCCTTCGGAGTGAGAAAGAAGAGCAGAATATTGTGTATTTATTTGTATATTTTTATCAATGTTTAATGTATTTAATTTTAATTGATTGAATTGTTTGTAATATTTTTATATGATGTCTTATTGTAAGCCGCCCCGAGTCCCCTATGGGTGAGAAGGGCGGGATATAAGTATTGTAATAAATAAAATAAATAATATAAATACTGCAAATAAATAAATAAATACTTATATACTCGAGTATAAGCCTAGTTTTTCAACCTTTTTATGGGATTGAAAAAAAAACCTCCTCAGCTTATACTCGGGTGAGGGTCCTGGTGGGCTTATATTCAGGTCGGCTTATACTCAAGTATATGTGGTATATTTATTATTTTTCTCTATTATTATTGGTATTGTTACATTTATTATTTTACTGCATTTATTATTATTATTACATTTATTATTTCACTCTATTATTATTAATACATTTATTATTTTACTCTATTTATTATTATTATTATTACACTTATTACTTTATGTTTTATTATTACATTTATTATTTTACTCTATTTATTATTATTATTATTACACTTATTACTTTATGTTTTATTATTACATTTATTATTTTACCCTATGTATTATTATTACATTTATTATTTTACTCTTTATTGTTGCTACTTTTACATTTATTTTACTCTATTTTTATTATTATTACATTTATTATTTTACTGCATTTATTATTATTACATTTATTATTTCACTCTAGTATTATTAATACATTTATTATTTTACTCTATTTATTATTATTATTATTACACTTATTACTTTATGTTTTATTATTACATTTATTATTTTACCCTATGTATTATTATTACATTTATTATTTTACTCTTTATTGTTGTTACTTTTACATTTATTTTACTCTATTTTTATTATTATTACATTTATTATTTTACTGCATTTATTATTATTACATTTATTATTTCACTCTAGTATTATTAATACATTTATTATTTTACTCTATTTATTATTATTATTACACTTATTACTTTATGTTTTATTATTACATTTATTATTTTACCCTATGTATTATTATTACATTTATTATTTTACTCTTTATTGTTGTTACTTTTACATTTATTTTACTCTATTTTTATTATTATTACATTTATTATTTTACTGCATTTATTATTATTACATTTATTATTTCACTCCATTATTATTAAAAGGATACATAAGCACATTTACATTGAAGAAGATGAAAATAATGATTTGATCAGAGTTGAACAGTCATATCTTCAATTACAGTTTGATGTAAAGATTCGAAAACATTTAAACTACTGACGCCTCAATTAATGTAATTTTATTGGTATCTCGGCTTATACTGGAATCAAAGTTTTCCCAGTTTTTTGTGGTAAAATTAGGCGCCTCGGCTTATATTTGGGTCGGCTTATACTCGAGTCTATACGGTAATAACCATGTTTTTCCATATTTTATGGCTAGTGTGGCACAGGGATCCTAGACGTGGCAAATGGGCTCCTGAATTGAGTTCTCTAAAGTGATTTTCCTACGATGTTCTCCTTCTCTTGTAGTTATTCAAGGTTATTGTTTGGGGATTCTCCGTCCTCCCACCCCCTTTTTTTGACATATTATCAATTATTCTGTCAGAAGACAGATACTGGACTTTCTAGGGTCCCCGCCTCCCTTTTTAAAATAGGAAACCAACTTTAATTAAACCATCAGTAACTGGACCTAATTATTCCCGACAGTATTTAATTAATGTTTTCATAGATACCTGACACAATTAAGATTTCTTTAATAAGACCTTCTGTGACATTAAAATAGATGACCTTTATCTCCCTTATCGAGCCCACTTTGACAATCCAGATTTGTCATTTCCACTCAAAAGGTGCGGCCGGGCTAAATAGGACAGGCCGTAAAATTAATCTGCCAAATTAGACTTGTTTGTTTCTCCTCCTTTCTACTCGACGCTTAATAAGTTAAGCCTTTTAATTAGCAGTGGTTCTACAACAGGGCCGTACCACGGTTCTAATTATTACCCAAAGAGTATTTCTATAGCACATCAAGGGACGGCATGGGAGCGAAACATGCTCGGGTGGGGAAAAGGGTGATCGGAGCTGAAGATCCCTTATTAATCATCGCGACTGTCTCCATCTTTAAGATACAGCAAATAATGAACCGTCCTATTAACGGTATCAGGACGTCATCTGAAAACTGACAGAGCCGTAAGAGGGACTTTTGTTTTCTCTCCTATAACCGAATTGCTAACTTTTTTTATAAAGTTAAGGCTGAATCGCACATAGTCATCTGCCTTGAACCAGCACCTGGTCCGGACGGTTATACGGCATTATTTTATTAAAAAATTCAAGGACGAATTAGCCACACTATTAAAGGATATTCTAAACAGCATATTAAAAATAAATATATTCCCAATTCATGGGAAAAGGCAAATATAACACTTATACTTAAAGAAAACACAGGGGCCGGGCTGTGGCGCAGCTGGCTAGTAACCAGTTGCAATAAATCACTACTGACCGAGAGGTCATGAGTTCGAAGCCCGGGTCGGGTTAAGCCTCCGACCATTAATAGCCCCGGCTTGCTGTTGACCTATGCAGCCCCGAAAGACAGTTGCATCTGTCAATTAGGGAAATTTAGGGACACTTTATGCGGGAGGCTAATTTAACTAATTTACAACACCATAAAACTGCCAGCAAAACACGAGGAAAGGAATGAGGAAGTACAGCCACTACTGGACAGTGAAGCAACAGCTCCCCCTGTGGCCGGAATCGTGAAGCTGGAAAAATGTTAAAAATGCCTCTGAGTCTGTCTATATATGTTGTTTGTCTGTTGGCATTGAATGTTTGCCATATATGTGTTCATTCTAATCCGCCCTGAGTCCCCTTCGGGGTGAGAAAGAAGGGCGGAATATAAATACTGTAAATAAATAAACAAAATAATAAAACACAGATCCCATAGAAATAAACAATCACAGGCCAATCTCCCTCCTAAATATTACAAAATTCTCATTCTAATAATGGCAAACAAACTAAAAACATTTCTAAAAGACTGAATATCTGAAGATCAGGCTGGATTTTTACCAAATAGACAAATCGAAGATAACATCGGAATATTAATTAATACAATAGAATACTACGAGGTAAACAATGAAAAGGAAGTGGCTTTATAGATGCCGAAAAGGCATTTGACAAAGTAAATTGGGACTACCTATTCCTATTATTACAAGAATTGGACATCGGCCATAATTAATTTCCAAAATGCAATAAAAGCAATCTATAAAAATCAGGAGGCGACGATTATTATAAATGGTAAAGAAAGTAATAGCTAACTTTTTTATAAAGTTAAGGCTGAATCGCACATATTCATCTGCCTTGAACCAGCACCTGGTTCAGACGGTTATACGGCATTATTTTATAAAACATTCAAGGACGAATTAGCCACACTATTAAAGGATATTCTAAATGGCATATTAGAAAATAAAGATATTCCCAATTCAAGGGAAAAGGCAAATGTAACACTTATGCTTAAAGAAAACACAGACCACATAGAAATAAACAATCACAGGCCAATCTCCCTCCTAAATAATGATTACAAAATTTTCACTCTAATAATGGCAAACAGACTAAAAACATTCCTAAAAGATTGGATATCCGAAGATCAGGCTGGAGTTTTACCAAATAGACAAATCAAAGATAACATCAGAATATTATTCTTATTAAAGTTATTGTATTTTTATGTCAGGCATGGCCCCATGTAAGCCGCTCCGAGTCCCTCCGGGGAGATGGGGCGGGGTATAAGAATAAAGTTATTATTATTATTATTATTATTAATAATAATAATAATAATAATAATAATAATAATAATAATAATACAATAGAATACTACAAGGTGCACAATGAAAAGGAATTGGCTTTATTATTTATAGATGCCGAAAAGGCATTTGACAAAGTAAATTGGGACTACCTATTCCTATTATTACAAGAATTGGACATCGGCCATGATTTCCAAAATGCAATAAAAGCAATCTATATAAATCAGGAGGCAACAATCATTATAAATGGTAAAGAAAGCAATTGTTAACTTTTTTATAAAGTTAACGCTGAATTGCACATATTCATCTGCCCTTCGAACATTCATTACTTAACTATGAACGAATGGGGCATCTTCACTGTAGAACTGATGCAATTTGATCCCACTTTGAGTGTCGAAGCTGAATGCTATGCAATCCTGAGAGACCTGGTTTGGTGAAAAACCAGCACTTAGTGGCAACGTCCTTGACAAACTATAACTCCAAGGATTCCATAACATTGAGCAAAGGTCGGTGAAGTGGCAACAAACTGAACTGACTTTACAATGGACTACTATTAACTTGTCATGTTTGGGTTGCTGTGAGTTTTCTGGGCTGTCTGGCCATGTTCCAGAAGCATTCTCTCCTGACGTTTCGCCCACATCTATGGCAGGCATCCTCAGAGGTTGTGAGGTCTGTTGGAAACGAGGCAAGTGGGGTTTATATATGTGTGGAATGATTTCCAGGTCGGGAGAAAGAAAGAACTCTTGTCTGTTGGAGGCCAGTGTGAATGTTGCAATTGGCCAGCTTGATTAGCATTGAAGAGCCTTGCAGCTTTAAGGCCTGGCTGCTTCCTGTCTGGAGGAATCCTTTGTTGGGAGGTGTTAGCTGGCCCCAATTATTTTCTGCCTGGAATTCCCCTGTTTTCTGAACACTGCATGCTAATTCAACCCGAAAAATCAGCCATAGCAGAGCTGGCCTTGCATCTCTTCTGATGTCTGTGGTGGAGCATCCATTGGCCTGTAGAGCCCAGTTTAGGTGAGCGAAATGTCAGGAGAGACTGCTACAGCCCTGAAAACTCACAGCAACCCAGTGACGAAAGCCTTCAACTCCGCAACTTGTCATGTAGATTTTGTTTTCATCCTGATGGATCTCTTGTTTCAAATTGTTGGCTGTCTTATCTAGTACGCTGCCCTGAATTCCTGTGATCCAAGGTGGGTATAAATATTTTGATTCATACAAAAATAATTTGCAGGGAGGCGACCTCAGGCATGACTTCCATGCTGGCCATGAGAAACGATTAAGGGGATTACAAGGAAGTTCCTGTCAACAGTATGGGATAGTTCGCCGGCTGAAAGCTGGGTTAATGAGTGAGGCTGACTCTGGACGTCCCAGGGAGACCTCCTGCCTTTTCCGCAGGCAGAGAAGACGCTGGTAATCGAGGCTGACAGAAGGAATGGGGTGCCGGCTGGCCCAGGCTTCTCCCTTTATTTCTACCCCTGACCGTTCGTTTTTAAGAATCGGAGGAACCGAAGGAGTCCCTTGGGGACATTTGAAGTCCCAGTCGCAATCTGCTTTAGATGGATGAGGCTTTGACTTGATGTACGGCCACATCCTCCTACAGCACATGGGGCAACCTGCTGTATAATATCTTAGAAATCATCTAGGTTACAATTCCCGTAATTTACTAATGAGTATGGCTGGGAGCCCCCGGTGGCGCAGCACGTTAAAGCACTGAGCTGCTGAACTTAATAATAATAATAATAATAATAATAATAATAATAATAATAATAATAATAAACAACAGGAAAAACTCAGCCGCTCTCAGGACCTCAAGATTGAACTTCAAAGACTCTGGCAGAAACCAGTACAGGTGGTCCCGGTGGTGATGGGCACACTGGGTGCTGTGCCAAAAGATCTCAGCTGGCATTTGGAAACAATAGACATTGATAAAATCACCATCTGCAAACTGCAAAAGGCCACCCTACTGGGATCTGCACACATCATCAGAAAATACATCACACAGTCCTAGACACTTGGGAAGTGTTCGACTTGTGGTTTTGCGAAACGAAATCCAGCATATCTATCTTGTTTGCTGTGCCATACAACGTCGTTGTGTTGATAATAATAATAATACAGTAGAGTCTCACTTATCCAACATAAATGGGCCGGCAGAATGTTGGATAAGCGAATATGTTGGATAATAAGGAGTCATTAAGGAAAAGCCTATTAAACATCAAATTAAGTTATGGTTTTACACATGAAACACCAAAACATCATGTTAGACAACAAATTTGGCAGAAAAAGTAGTTCAATACGCAATAATGCTACGTAGTAATTACTGTATTTATGAATTTAGCAGCAAAATATCACGATATATTGAAAACATTGACTACAAAAATGCGTTGGATAATCCAGAACGTTGGATAAGCAAGTGTTGGATAAGTGAGACTCTACTGTAATAATAATCTTCTGTAAGAAAATTGCACAGACAGACTACAAGCAGAGGCACAACTATGTGGCCCAAATGATTCACTGGAACTTATGCCTCAAGTCCCACCTCCCAGCAGCAAAGAACTGGTGGGATCACAAACCTGCAAAAGTCTTGGAAAATGAGCACGCAAAGATACTGTGGGACTTCCGCATCCAGACTGACAAAGTTCTGGAACACAACACACCAGACATCACAGTTGTGGAAAAGAACAAGGTTTGGATCATTGATATTGCCATCCCAGGTGACAGTCGCATAGATGAAAAACAACAGGAAAAACTCAGCCGCTCTCAGGACCTCAAGATTGAACTGCAAAGACTCTGGCAGAAACCAGTGCAGGTGGTCCCGGTGGTGATGGGCACACTGGGTGCCGTGCCAAAAGATCTCAGCCGGCATTTGGAAACAATAGACATTGACAAAATTACGATCTGCCAACTGCAAAAGGCCACCCTACTGAGATCTGCAGCATCATCCGAAAATACATCACACAGTCCTAGACACTTGGGAAGTGTTCGACTTGTGATTTTGTGAAACGAAACCCAGCATATCTATCTTGTTTGCTGTGTCATAATAAAATAATAATCTTTATTTATATACCGCCCTATCTCCCGGATGGGACTCAGGGCGGTTTCCAGTCATAAAAACAACACAAACATTACGTAACAACATAATCACACATTATTAAGCAAAGTAAAATAAAGCAATTATAACAATAAATAACACTTACATGACCAGATTAAGGGGACGGGAACCATAAACCCAATATATTAAAGTGTATCATTTTAGGCTAGGGAAATCTTGTGCAATATACTTGTAGAGCGAAAGGTCACAGGGTTGAATCCGGGGAGCGGAGTGAGCGCCCGCTGTTAGCCCCAGCTTCTGCCAACCTAGCAGTTCAAAAACATGCTAATGTGAGTAAATCAATAGGTACTGCTCTGGCGGGAAGGTAACGGCGCTCCATACAGTCATGCCAGTGGCCACATGACCTTGGAGATGTCTACGGACATGCTAATGTGAGTAGATCAATAGGTACTGCTCCGGCGGGAAGGTAACGGCGCTGCATGCCGTCATGCCAGCCACATGACCATGGAGGTGTCTACAGACATGCAAATGTGAGTAGATCAATAGGTACTGCTTCGGCAGGAAGGTAATGGCGCTGAATGCCGTCATGCCGGCCACATGATCTTGGAAGTGTCTACAGACATGCCAATGTGAGTAGATCAATAGGTACTGCTCTGGCAGGAAGGTAACAGCGCTCCATGCCATCATGCCAGCCACATAACCTTGGAGGTGTCTACAGTCATGCAAATGTAAGTAGATCAATAGGTACTGCTCTGGCAGGAAGGTAACGGCACTGCATGCCGTCATGCCAGCCACACAACTTTGGAGGTGTCTATGGACAATGACAGCTCTTTGGCTTAGAAATGGAGATGAGCACCAACTCCCAGAGTCGGTCACAACTGGACTTAATGTCACATGCAAATGTGAGTAGATCAATAGGTACTGCTCTGGCGGGAAGGTAACGGTGCTCCATGCCGTCATGCCGGCCACATGACCTTGGAGGTGTCTACAGACATGCAAATTGTGAGTAGATCAATAGGTACTGCTCTGGTGGGAAGGTAATGGCGCTGCATGTAGTCATGCCGGCCACATGACCTTGGAGGTGTCTATGGACAATGCCGGCTCTTTGGTTGAGAAGTGGAGAGGAGCACCAACCCCCAGAGTTGGACACGACTAGACTTAAGGTCAAGGGAGAAACCTTTACCTTTAAGTATGGCTTTGATCATCCAAATAAGTAACTTTTCCAAACTTAAGCCATTGGCATTGATCCAAAAAGTGTTCCTGAGCGGGCCGTGTCTGGCAGCTCCTTCTCTTCCGCATCCGCACCTGCTTTCCCTCCAACTGGAACTAATCAGCAACAGCGGCAGCACTTATGTCAAAGACATCTGTAATCCTATCAAAGAAAAATGAGAAAAATGGGAGGCCTACTTGATGGAAATTATCGTCCTCGCTATCATACTTTTCTTATTAGTGCCACAGACAAAAGGCAGACGGACTATTTTATTAAAATGAAGCCGAGCAAAGTGTTTAAATTTCATTTTCAGCACAAAGAAAGGAAGAAAAAGAGAGAGGCAAGAAAAGAGAGAGAGAAAAATACACTGTGAAGCTCAATTTTGTCATATTTACTCTGGAGGTAACATTTCCACACAGGAAAAGAGAGCAGGAGGGGAGACGGGCCAGATCCCTTCTCCAGAGAGAAAGAGGTGCCATAGGGTGACCCCCATTCATGCCATAGGCAAGAAATACTCAAGAGCCGAGGGGTTTTCTCAGTTACGGCTTCTGAATATAGAGCCTAAGAACCTGCTCTTCACTGGTGGCCTCCCATCCAAGCACGAACCAGGGCTAGCCCTCCTTGGCTTCTGGTTCCTGCCTTATGGGGTTCCTAAGATGAACCAATATCAAGGAGAAGAGGAGGAGGAGGAAGAAAAGTAGGAGGAAGAAAAGCAGGAGGAGAAAAAAGAAGAAGAGGAGGAGGAAGAAGGCAAAGAAAAGAAAGAGGGGAGGAGGAAGAATGGGAGGAGAATGAATAAGAAGAGGAAGAAGGAGGAGGAGGAGGAGGAGAAGGGGAGGAAGAGGAAGAAGAGAAGGAGGAAGAAGAGGAGGAGGAGGAGGAGGAGGAAAGGAAGTAGAAAAGGAAGAAGAAGAAAAGGAGGAGGAGAAAAAAGAAGGGGAGGAGGGGGAAGAGGAGGAGGAAGAAGAAATGAAGAAAAGGAGGAGGAATAAGAAGAGGAAGAGGGGAAGATGAAGAGGGCGAGAAGGAAGAGGAGGGAGGAATAAGAGGAGGAAGAAGAAGATGATGGTGAAGAAGAAGAAGAAGAAGAGAAGTAGGGAGAGGAAGTAGAAAAGGAGAAGGAAGAAGAAAAGGAGCAGGAGGATAAAAAAGAAGAAGGGGAGTAGGAAGAAGGGGGCGGATGAAGAAGAGGCAGAGCAAGAGGAAGAAGACGAAGATGAAAAGGGGAAGAAGAGAAGAAGGAAGAAAAGAAGGAGGAGGAGGAAGAGGGGAAGAAGAGGAGGAGGAGGAGGAGGAGGAAGAAGAAGAAGGAAGAAGAAGAAAGAAGAAGAAGGGGAGGAGGAAGAAGAAGAAGAAGATGAGAAGGGGAAGAAGAGAAGGAAGAAAAAGAGGAGGAAGAGGAGACAAAGGGGAAGAAGAGAAGAAGGAAGAAAAGAAGGAGGAGGAGGAAGAGGGGAAGAAGAGGAGGAGGAAGAAGAAGAGGGGGAGGTGAAAGAAGGGGGAGGATGAAGAGAGGCAGAGGAAGAAGAAGAAGAAGATGATGATGATGAAAGAAGAAGAAGAAGAAGAAGAAGAAGAAGGGGAGGAGGAAGAAGAGGAGGAGGAAGAAGAAGAAGAAGATGAGAAGGGAAAGAAGAGAAGGAAGAAAAAGAGGAGGAAGAGGAGAGAAAGGGGAAGAAGAGAAGGAAGAAAAAGAGGAGGAAGAGGAGAGAAAGGGGAAGAAGAGAAGGAGGAAGAAGAATAGCAGAATTCTTCTTAGAAGGATTGGTAAGCTCGATTGAGAGTGGGAAGCCTGTTGACCAAATCACCCAGTGGTTTGCTCAGCAGTGGTTTCAGCCACATGGCCTGGGAGTCCTAGTAGCAGTCATTCTGTCCTCAGCGCATGAGGCCGCCCTGGCGCCCTGGCGCTCCCTGGGGATGCCCACATTCGGGACGAAGTTCTAGTGGGAACGCGAGGGATTAGAGGGCTGGATGTGCCGGCGAGAGGTTTATCCAGAGTGACAATTCTCACAGAGCTTAATCAAACATTAAAGGCCAGCGTCCAGGCAGACAGCGAGCGGCTCGGGTTGGTGAACAATAAAAGCAAACAGACTGTCTTGTCGGGACATGTCAGTTCAGGGCAGACGGCCACGCCGGGATGCAACGTGGCATGAGGAAACGCCATCTTTCCACAAAACAGGAAGGTTTTTCCAGCTCAGAAAAGTAACTTTCTAAGGTTATAGTTCCCAGAATGCCCCGAATCCTACATTTTAAAGACTACATGGACCATGGCATGACATCAAGTTGACTTTTGACTCTATGACTAAGTCATTCTGGCCCATCATTATCATTTGGGCCACATAGTTGTGCCTCTGTTTGTAGTCTGTCTGTGCAATTTTCTTACAGCAGCTGAGGATATGATCCATGGTTTCGTCGGTTTCCTTGCACAGTCTGCATTTTGGGTCATCAGCTGATTTTTCAATCTTGGCCTGAATGGCCTTTGTCCTGATGTCTTGCTCCTGGGCTGCAAGGATCAGGCCTTCTGTCTCCTTCTTCAGGGTCCCATTCGTGATCCATAGCCAGGTCTTCTCCTTCTCAGCTTTTCCTTCAATTTTGTCAAGGAACTTTCCATGCAATGTTTTGTTGTGCCAGCTGTCAGCTCTAGTTTGTAGTGTGGTTTTCTTGTACTGGTTTTTTGTCTGCTGTGCTTTGAGGAGTTTCTGATTTTTGACTTCAATCAAAGCAGGTTCTTCACTTTGCTTTACATATTCTGCCAGGGCATGTTCTTCTTCTTTGACTGCTTGTTGTTGCTATTATTATTATTATTATTATTATTATTATTATTATCATCATCATTATTATTTTATTATGACACAGCTGGATTTCGTATCACAAAATCCCAAGTCGAACACTTCCCAAGTGTCTAGGACTGTGTGATGTATTTTCAGATGATGCGTGCAGATCCCAGTAGGGTGGCCTTTTGCAGTTGGCAGATCATGATTTTTGTCAATGTCTATTGTTTCCAAATTATTATTATTGTTTATTATTATTATTATTATTATTATTATTATTATAAAATAGTTTATTTTTGGGCCCTTCCAGCTGTTAGGAGTTGTGGTAGCTGAAGTCCAAAACACCTGGAGGGACTAAGTTTGCCCATGCCTGATATAGAAGCAGGATTTGGAAGTTTAAATATTATCAAATAATATTAATTTGGGATCAGATCCTGGGATCTAGGGCAGCATTACATCCCCTTTGACATGAATAACACAATAATATTTATATCTAAATAACTTCAGGGAGATCTTTCTTTGGCGGTGCATCAGAATGGGGTAGGAAATAAAAATATAAATTGGGGGTCTCCTCACAGCTGCACATTGGGGGGTTGCTGATGTGTCCTTAATGGGCGCATCCCTGAACAAAAGGCTAATGGTTCATTTAGCTCTAGTTCCCACACCTGTTAAAACTGGGTATGCGCCCATCAGGGTGGTAATGGGGCATTACATTTGCATCTTTTATGCAAGTCCTCGGGCAACCTTTCTTTCCTGAAGGCATGGGAGGAAGAGAAGCCATCTCCTTCATTTGATGCCCAGTAAAGTACCACTGGGAATACTGGAATTCCTCCATAATGTCATGTGCTGTCACTAGGAAAATAATTCTGCCTCTTTTGTTTGGGGTGTAATAGTATGATGCAGGCCTGAACATAGATCTCATTGCTCATGGAAATGCATCCTTTGTGAATTAATTACTTAGTTTTTGTAAAGGAAATTAAACTAATACAGTTTGCAGTGATGTTGCCACGGTGCGCCGTCTTCTGGCCATGATGTGCATTTGCTTTCTTCAACTTTTTAAAAATACAGTAGAGTCTCACTTATCCAACACTCGCTTATCCAACGTTCTGGATTATCCAACGCATTTTTGTAGTCAATGTTTTCAATACATCATGATATTTTGGTGCTAAATTCGTAAATACAGTAATTACTACATAGCATTACTGCATATTGAACTACTTTTTCTGTAAAATTTGTTGTCTAACATGATGTTTTGGTGCTTCATTTGTAAAATCATAACCTAATTTGATGTTAAATAGGCTTTTCCTTAATCTCTCCTTATTATCCAACATTTTCGCTTATCCAACATTCTACTGGCCCGTTTATGTTGGATAAGTGAGACTCTACTGTAAATCTTTTTTATATCATAGAATTAGGGCTATTTTATTATGAGGGATCATTCTTACCAAAGGTGGGTCATTCACTTTTATTTAATTTTATTTTTAAAGTTACAATAAAAGTGGTGGAGCAGTTATGTTGAAAAGAAAAAGTTGGAATGAAAATAGATGAGAAAATGTCATAGAGGGGAAGAAGAAGAAGAGAGAAAATAAAGAAGGAAGGTTTTGGGGGGAAATAATAGTATATTAATAGTATAAATAATAGTATAAATAGTATATTTAAAAATCAGTACTTCCAGATTTTCTGAGTTGCAGATCATACTTTCCTAGTCTCTTTCCCATTTCAACGTTGGACTTTTTTTTATCTATCCAGGTCATTCATTTTTAAAGCAACTATTTATTTATCGCATCAGAAGTCAATTGGGAGACCTAAAGATTTGAAGAAAGATGTTCTTTTTAGGAATCTTTAGGTCCTTCAAGAAGTTTATCCATGGAGTTTTATCCACAGGAAACAATCAGGGCCAGCTAACACCTCCCAACAAAGGATTCCCCCAGGCAGGAAGCAGCCAGACCTTGAAGCTGCGAGGCTATTCAATGCGAATCAAGGTGGCCAATGGCAACATTCACACAGACAAGAGTTCTTTCTTTCTCCCACCCTGGACATTCTTCCAGAGATATATATAAACCCCACTTGCCTCGTTTCCAAGAGACCTCACAACCTCTGAGGATGCCTGCCATAGTTGTGGGCGAAACGTCAGGAGAGAATGCTTCTGGAACATGGCCAGACAGCCCAGAAAACTCACATCCACCCAACTATCTATCTAGTTCAATGGTTCTCAATCTTTCTAATACAGTTCTTCATATTATGGTGACCCCCAACCATAAAATTATGTTTGTTGTAGTAATAATAATAATAATAATAATAATAATAATAATAATAATAATAATAACTTTATTTATATACCGCTCTATCTCCTCGAGAGGACTCAGGGCGGTTTCCAACATGCAAAATAGTCAATTGTCAAAAACAACATACAACAACTTGAACACAGACAAACATAATAAGCAACACCATAACAAGACAAACAGTTCAGTTAAAAATGTAGTAAGTTTGCTGTTGTTATGAACAGTAATCGTACTGTTACGAATCTTTCTCCCACTCTGGACATTATTCCACAGGTATACAAACCCCACTTGCCTGGTTTCCAACAGTCCTCACAACCTCTGAGGATGCCTGCCATAGATGTGGGTGAAACGTCAGGAGAGAATGCTTCTGGAATATAGTCCAGAAAACTCACAGCAAGTGGGATTTATATATTTGTGAAAAGAACTCTTGTCTGTTTGAGGCAAGTGTTAATTATGCAACAGGCCACCTTGATCACTTCTCGGCCTTTTGGCTAAGATCAAGTGTAGTGTAGTGTAGATTAGCATTGTATAGCCTTGCAGCTTCAAGGTCTGGCTGCTTACTGGCTAGGGGAATCCTTTGTTGGGAAGTGTTAGCTGGCCCTGATTGTTTCCTGTGATTCCGGCCACGAAAGCCTTCGTCAACACAGATATTATTTTAATTTATTTTTTTAAGGATTCTTTTTTTTCCGCAGCCATGATGTTGCTGCCTGGATACATGGACGCATGCTTAATAGCCCCCATCGTTTGCGTGCCACGCTCTCCTTCTATGAAACGGAACAGCTGTAATTGAAAAGCCAGACAGTTTCTCCGGTTTACAGAAAAGAGGTGTTGTGAAGAGGGGTGGCCATCTCATTCTCTGCCTATTGCAGGGCAGGCGTCTTTTGTGTGTCTTTTAGAGCTAATTTCTCCTCTGATCAAAAGGCCCACATTGGCCTGAAAAGGTAGTAATGACTATTCATTTGCTGGAAATCTCCATTCTGTGTGGCCGGCGCGTGCTTTATTTAGCAAACTCCTTTTGCTTGCTTTCTTTCTCTCCCTTTTGCTTCCAGGAAGAGCACGAAAGCTCATTGAAGGCCTCTCTAATATCAATTAAAGGAGACTTTATTATAATTCTTCCACCCAAGGAAGAAGCTTGTGAGAAGCTCTCCATTTGGGGCTGGTGTTGGAGCACGATATGGACCAAAGGGCCAGAGGTGGTTATTCTCAACTCATAGACAAGGAAGATGTGTACAATTAGCATCAGATTTCACCAAGAAACCAAATCTCTCATCAAGATAGATCTTGTGGTTTGGAGAGAGGAAGACAAAATAGGGAGGAGAGAATCAGGGGTAAATAATTATTTTTGAAGGGGTTGGAAATGGATGTAAAGGGGAGATTGCTGTGTTTGTCTCGCTGATCATAATTAGGTTGGGAAACAGTGATTTATCAATATTGCGAGAATCAAAAGGAAGCCAATTTTATGGAGATACAAGGGTGGGTTTGTGTGTGATCTTCTTAATAAAACTAACATGGAAATAGAACTGGTTTTCTCTGGTAGGTAAAGGTAAAGGTTTTCCCCTGACGTTAAGTCCAGTCGTGTCCGACTCTGGGGGTTGGTGCTCATCTCCATTTCTAAGCCAAAGAGCCGGCGTTGTCCGTAGACACCTCTAAGGTCATGTGGCCATCGGCATGACTGCATGGAGTTGTGTTACCTTCCTGCCAGAGCAGTACCTATTGATCTACTCACACTCTGGGAGTTGGTGCTCATCTCCATTTCTAAGGTGAAGAGCCGGTGTTGTCCGTAGACACCTCCAAGGTCATGTGGCCATAGGCATGACTGCATGAAACGCCGTTACCTTCCCGCCAGAGCAGTACCTATTGATCTACACACACTCTGGGGGTTGGTGCTCATCTCCATTTCTAAGCCAAAGAGCCGGCATTGTCCGTAGACACCTCCAAGGTCACGTGGCCATGGGCATGATTGCATGGAGCGCTGTTACCTTCCCGCCAGAGCAGTACCTATTGATCTACTCACACTCTGGGGGTTGGCGCTCATCTCCATTTCTAAGCCGAAGAGCCGGCGTTGTCCGTAGACACCTCCAAGGTCACGTGGCCATAGGCATGACTGCATGGAGCACCGTTACCTTCCCGCCAGAGCTGTACCTATTGATCTACTCACATTGGCATGTTTTCAAACTGCTAGGTTGGCAGAAGATGGAGCTAACAGAGGGCGCTCACTCCACTGCCCGCATTAGAACCTGTGACCTTTTGTTCTGCAAGTTCAGCAGCTCAGCACTTTAACACGCTGCGCCACCGGAGGCTCCATAGTTATTGTACAATATAGTAATACAGTAGAGTCTCGCTTATCCAACATAAATCTTGAAAGAAAGAGACTGGCATTCATTCCATTTTAATATGTCTGTACTCATTTTATGCTTTTAAAATGAGTTTTATGATCATTGTAATGTATTGTTTTATAGTGTCTATTTTATTGTGGTTTTATTTACTGTAATGTGTTTTAACTGTTGTATTTGTTTTGTGAGCCGCCCCGAGTCCCTGTCGGGAGATGGCGGCGGGGTAGAAGAATAAAGTTACAGTAGAGTCTGACTTATCCAACGTTCTGGATTATCCAACACATTTTTTTGTAATCAATCTTTTCAATGCATTGTGATATTTTGGTGCTAAATTTGTAAATACAGTAGAGTCTCACTTATCCAACATTCGCTCTGGATTATCCAAGCCATTTTTGTAGTCAATGTTTTCAATACATCGTGATATTTTAGTGCTAAATTCATAAATACAGTAATTACTATGTAGCATTACTGCATATTGAACTACTTTTTCTGTCAAATTTGTTGTTTAACATGACATTTTGGTGTTTAATTTGTAAAATCATAACCTAATTTGATGTTTAACAGGCTTCTCCTTAATCTCTCCTTATTATCCAACATATTCGCTTATCCGACGTTCTGCCGTCCCGTTTATGTTGGATAAGTGAGATTCTACTGTACAGTAATTACTACATAGCATTAATGTGTAATGAACTACTTTTTCTGTCAAATTTGTTGTATAACATGATGTTTTGGTGCTTAATTTGTAAAATCATAACCTATTTTGAAGTTTAATAGGCTTTACTTTAATCTCTCCTCATTATCCAACATATTCGCTTATCCAACGTTCTGCCGGCCCGTTTATGTTGGATAAGTGAGACTCTACTGTACTTACTAAATGTGTCCTGGGAGACTCAGGAGTCCAATGGATTGTGGCGGAATCAATGCGCAAAAAGAAGTCGCGTAAAAGCGCACCGGCTTTGTTTTTCTCTCTCTCTCTTTGGGCTTGTGTTTTTCCCTTTCTGGGGACTGACTCGCAGGTGTTTGTGTGAATGCGTGACCCAAGGAGTGGGGGGTGAGAAGGGGCGCAAAGTGGGGAGGGGGAGCGCCCTTTGATTGACAGCCCCCTCCGCCGAGTTCTGCTCCAACCCGCCCCTCCGAAGTTTCCTTTTCTCTCCCGTCGGTGGTTGCCATGCAAACGGATCCCCTTCTCTTCTCTTCCCCCCAAAGTGGTCCCCAAACCCACCCACCGGCCCTGTGAGCCCCCAGCCCACCCCTCTGTCCTCATTCGAGGGGCAGCCGAGTAGAAACGAGACCCTTCAGGCTCCTTTATCCCCAAGACAACGAGCGGAGTGGGAGGATTGGCGTGAGAGCTTTGGGGAGAAGAGAGAGAAAGGGAGGCATCCAGACGGGCTTCTGGGGCCCCGTGACACGTGTAGGGACGGGGGTGGGTTCCCCCAACACACTCCCCGCGTGGAGTGCCTTCCCTTCGAGGCCATGCCCCTTCCACGACACTTTTTCCACGGTGCCCCTTGCGCGTTTCCAAACCGCGCGTCAACTTTACGCACCGAGGTTGCCAAATGCCGACGCTTTACGCGCCGAGGTTGCCAAGGCTTCCTCCCAGGCAGGGCTCCGGTGCAAGAGCCGTCCAGCGGAAACAAGGCCTTTAAAGACCCCTTTCTTTCTTTCTTTCTTTCTTTCTTTCTTTCTTTCTTTCTTTCTTTCTTTCTTTCTTTCTTTCTTCATGAGTGGAAGTGGAAACAATTCCTTCCCAGGGTGCAAATTTGTTTGGGAACAAACTTGGTTGGATTCTGCACGTTTTCTTGGAGCTCAGCCTGGCTCTTGTTGACCCTCTCTCTGCTCCTGAGCCTTTTCACATCCGAGCCAATGGACATAGAATTTCCTCAGAGGCTTGAAAACCAAGCTGGGCCTTTTTGAAAAAAAAAAAACCCAACAAATACAGTAGAATCTCACTTATCCAACATAAACGGCCGGCAGAACCTTGGATAAGCGAATATCTTGGATAATAAGGAGGGATTAAGGAAAAGCCTATTAAACATCAAATTAGGTGATGATTTTACAAATTACAGTAGAGTCTCACTTTATCCAAGCCTCTGGATTATCCAAGCCATTTTTGTAGTCAATGTTTTCAATATATCATGATATTTTGGTGCTAAATTCGTAAATATAGTCATTACAACATAACATTACTGCGTATTAAACTGCTTTTTCTGTCAAATTTGTTGTATAACATGATGTTTTGGTCTGTTGGAAACTAGGCACGTGGGGTTTATATATATATCTGTGGAATAATGTCCAGGGTGGGAGAAAGAACTCTTGTATGAATGTTGCAATTGGCCAGCTTGATTAGCATTGAATAGCCTATCAGCTTCAAGATCTGGCTGCTTCCTGCCTGGGGGAATCCTTTGTTGGGAGGTGTTAGCTGGCCCTGACTGAATGGCCTTGCAGATTCAAAGCCTGGCTGCTTCCTGCCTGGGGGAATCCTTTGTTGGGAGTTGTTAGCTGGCCCTGATTGTTTCCTGTCTGGAATTCCCCTGTTCTCTGGGTGTTGTTCTTTATCTACTGTCCTGATTTTAGAGGGTTTTTTTTTAAATACTGGCAGCCAGATTTTGTTCATGTTTATGGTTTCCTTCTTTCTGTTGAAATTGTCCACAAGCTTGTTGATTTCAGTGGCTTCCCTGTGTAGCCTGACATGGTGGTCATTAGAGTGGTCCAGCATTTCTATGTTCTCAAATAATATGCTGAGTCCAGGTTGGTT